>NW_027275938.1:0-300000 GCF_030028105.1 Mobula birostris | reverse complement strand
CGCTGTCTTTTCGCACACATCCCATAGATTCAGCTTTATCGCTGTGTTATTGCTCACCTCTCATAGCTTCCCCTGTATCGCCGTGTTTTTGCTCACCTCTCATAGCTTCCCCTATATCGCCGTGTTTTCGTGCACCTCTCATGTCTTCACCGAGATCGCTATGTTTTCGCTCCTCTCATTACTTCCCCTATATCGCTGTGTTTTCTCGCACAACTGATACATTCTCCCGTATCGCCGTATTTTCGCGCACCTCTCATAATTTCCCCTATCTCGCCGTGTTCTCACACATCTCTCATACCTTCCCCTATATCACTGTGTTTTCGCGCACGTCCCATAGCGTCCCCTATATCGCTGTGCTTTCGCGCACCTCTCATAACTTCCCCTATATCACCCTGTTTTCGTGCACATCCCATAGATTTCACTATATTGCCCTGTTTTTGCACACCTCTCGTGTATTACACTACATCGCTGTGCTTTTTCGCACCTCTGATGCATTCGCCTGTAATGCCAAGTTTTCGCGCACCTCTCATACTTTCCCCTATATCGCCGTGTTTTCGCGCACCTCTCATAGTTTCCCATATATCGCTGTGTTTTCATACACATCTCATACCGTCCCCTATATCGCTGTGTTTTCGTGTACCTCTCATACCTCCCCCTATATCGCTGTGTTTTCACACACCTCTCATAACTTCCCCTATATCGCCCTGCTTTCGAGCACCTCCCATACCTTCTCCTATATCACTGTGTTTTCGTGTACCTCTCATACCTCCTCCTATATCGCTGTGTTTTCACACACCTCTCATAACTTCTCCTATATCACTGTGTTTTTGTACACCTCTCATACCTTCCCTAATATCGCTGCGTTTTCATGCACATCTCATCACGTCCCCTATATCGCTGTGTTTTCACGCACCTCTCATAACTTCTCCTACATCGCTGTGTTTTCAAGCACCTCTCATAGCTTCCCATATATCGCTGTCTTTTCGCGCACATCCCATAGATTCAGCTTTATCGCCGTGTTTTTGCTCGCCTCCCATAGCTTCCCCTATATCGTCGTGTTTTCGCGCACCTCTCATGTCTTCACCTGGATCGCTATGTTTTCGCTCTTCTCAATACTTGCCCTATATCGCTGTGTTTTCTAGCACATCTCATACATTCTTCCGTATTGCCGTGTTTTCGCACACCTCTCATAATTTCCCCTATATCGCCGTGTTTTCGCGCACCTCTCATGTATTCCACTACATCGCTGTGTTTTCACGCACCTCTCATACCTCCCCCTAGATCGCCGTGTTTATATGCACATCTCATACCGTCCCCTATATTACTGTGTTTTTGCGCACCTCCCATAGCATCCCCCATGTCGCTGTGCCTTCGCGCAACTCTCATACCTTCCCCAATATCGCCCTGCTTTTGCGCACCTTCCATACCTTCCCCTATATCGCTGCGTTTTGTGAACCTCTCATACCTTCCCCAATATCGCCCTGTTTTCGCTCATCTCCTATACCTTCCCTTATATCGCTGCGTTTTCGTGCACCTCTCATACCTTGCCGTATATTGCCCAGTTTTCGCGCACCTCATATACCTTCCCTTGTATCGCTGCATTTTCGTGCACCTCTCATACCTTCCCCTATATCGCTGTGTTTTCATGCACATCTCATAACGTCGCCTATTTCGCTGTGTATTCGAGCACCTCCCATAACATTCCCTATATCGCTCTGCCTTCACGCACCTCTCATACCTTCCCCTATATCGCTGCGTTTTCATGCACATCTCATAACGTCGCCTATTTCGCTGTGTATTCGAGCACCTCCCATAACATTCCCTATTTCGCTCTGCCTTCACGCACCTCTCATACCTTCCCCTATATCACCGTGTTTTCATGCACATCTCATAACATCCCCTATATTGCTGGGTTTTCACGCACCTCTCATAACTTCCCCTATATTGCCCTGTTTTCGCACTCCTCTCATACCTTCACCTATTTCACTGTGTTTTCACGCACCTCTCATAACTTCCCCTATATCGCTGTGTTTTTGCACACCTCTCATGGTTTCCCGTCTATCGCCGTGTATTCATGCACATCTCATACCGTCCCGTATATCGCTGTGCTTTCGCGCACCTCTCATACCTTCCCGTATATCGCTGTGTTTTTGTGCACCTTTCATACCTTCACTAATATCTTTACATTTTCATGCACATCTCATCACGTCCCCTATATCACTGTGCATTCACGCACCTCCCATAGTATCCCCTATATCGCTGGGCATTCACGCACCTTCCATAGTATCCCCTATATTGCTGTGCCTTCGCGCACTTCTCATACCTTCCCCTATATAGCCCTGTTTTCGTACATCTCCCATTCCTTCCCCTATATCGTTGTGTTTTTGTGCACCTTTCATACCTTCCCCTATATCACTGCGTTTTCACACACCTCTCATAACTTCTCCTATATCGCTGTGTTTTTGTGCACCTCTCATACCTTCCCTAATATCGCTGCGTTTTCATGCACATCTCATCTCGTTCCCTATATCGCTGTGTATTCACGCACCTCCTATAGCATCCCCTATATCACTGTGCATTGCGCACCTCTCATACCTTCCCCTATATCGCTGTCTTTTCGCGCACATCCCATAGATTCACCTTTATCACTGTGCTATTTCTCACCTCTCATAGCTTCCATTGTATCGCCGTGTTTTTGCTCACCTCTCATAGCTTCCCCTATATCGCCGTGTTTTCGTGCACCTCTCATGTCTTCACCTAGATCGCTATGTTTTCGCTCCTCTCAATACTTCCCCTATATTGCCGTGTTTTTGCTCACCTCTCATAGCTTCCCCTATATCGCTGTGTTTTCGCGCACCTCTCATGTCTTCACCGAGATCGCTATGTTTTCGCTCCTCTCATTACTTCCCCATATCGCTGTGTTTTCTCGCACATCTGATACATTCTCCCGTATCGCCGTATTTTCGCGCACCTCTCATAATTTCACCTATCTCGCCGTGTTCTCACACATCTCTCATACCTTCCCCTATATCGCTGTCTTTTCGCGCACATCCCATAGATTCACCTTTATCGCTGTGCTATTGCTCACCTCTCATAGCTTCCATTGTATCGCTGTGTTTTTGCTCACCTCTCATAGCTTCCCCTATATCGCCGTGTTTTCGTGCACCTCTCATGCCTTCACCTAGATCGCTATGTTTTTGCTCCTCTCAATACTTCCCCTATATTGCCGTGTTTTTGCTCACCTCTCATAGCTTCCCCTATATCGCTGTGTTTTCGCGCACCTCTCATGTCTTCACCGAGATCGCTATGTTTTCGCTCCTCTCATTACTTCCCCATATCGCTGTGTTTTCTCGCACATCTGATACATTCTCCGGTATCGCCGTATTTTCGCGCACCTCTCACAATTTCCCCTATCTCGCCGTGTTCTCGCACACCTCTCATACCTTCCTCTATATCACTGTGTTTTCGCGTACGTCCCATTGCGTCCCCTATATTGCTGTGCTTTCGCGCACCTCTCATACCTTCCCCTATATCACCCTGTTTTCGTGCACATCCCATAGATTCCACTATATTGCCCTGTTTTCGCGCACCTCTCATGTATTCCACTACATCGCTGTGTTTTCTGGCACCTCTCATACCTCCCCCTATATCGCCGTGTTTTTTTGCACCTCTGATGCATTCGCCTGTAATGCCAAGTTTTCGCGCACCTCTCATACTTTCCCCTATAGTGCCGTGTTTTCGTGCACCTCTCATAGCTTCCCATATATCGCCGTGTTTTCATACACATCTCATACCGTCCCCTATATCACTGTGTTTTCGCGCACCTCCCATAGCATCCCCTATATCGCTGTGCCTTCGTGCACTTCTCATACCTTCCCCTATATCGCCGTGTTTTCATGCCCATCTCATAACGTCCCCTATATTGCTGGGTTTTCACGCACCTCTCATAACTTCACCTATATTGCCCTGTTTTCGCGCACCTCCTATACCTTCCCTTATATCGCTGCGTTTTCGTGCACCTCTCATACCTTCCCCTATATTTCCTGTTTTCGCGCGCCTCCTATACCTTCCCTTATATTGCTGCGTTTTCATGTACCTCTCATACCTCCCCCAAAATCATTGTGTTTTCACGCACCTCTCATAAATTCTCCTATATTGCTGTATTTTTGCGCACCTCTCATAACTTCCCCTATATCGCCGTGTTTTTATGCACATCTCATAACGTCCCCTATATCGCTGTGTATTCGCGCACCTCCCATAGTATCCCCTATATCGCTGGACATTCACGCACCTTCCATAGTATCCCCTATATTGCTGTGCCTTCGCGCACTTCTCATACCTTCCCCCATATCGCCCTGTTTTCGTACATCTCCCATTCCTTCCCCTATATCGCTGTGTTTTCGTGCACCTTTCATACCTTCCCCTATATCACTGCGTTTTCACACACCTCTCATAACTTCTCCTATATCGCTGTGTTTTTGTGCACCTCTCATACCTTCCCTGTATCGCTGTGTATTCACGCACCTCCTATAGCATCCCCTATATCGCTGTGTATTGCGCACCTCAAATACCTTCCCCTATATCGCTGTCTTTTCGCGCACATCCCATAGATTCACCTTTATCGCTGTGCTATTGCTCACCTCTCATAGCTTCCCCTGTATCGCCGTGTTTTTGCTCACCTCTCATAGCTTCCCCTATATCGCCGTGTTTTCATGCACCTCTCATGTCTTCACCGAGATCACTATGCTTTCGCTCCTCTCATTACTTCCCCATATCGCTGTGTTTTCTCGCACATCTGATACATTCTCCCGTATCGCCGTATTTTTGCGCACCTCTCATAATTTCCCCTATCTCGCCGTGTTCTCACACATCTCTCATACCTTCCCCTATATCACTGTGATTTCACGCACGTCCCATAGAGTCCCCTATATCGCTGTGCTTTCACGCACCTCTCATAACTTCCCCTATATCACCTTGTTTTCGTGCACATCCCATAGATTCCACTATATTGCCCTGTTGTTGCGCACCTCTCATGTATTCCACTACATCGCTGTGTTTTTTCGCACCTCTGATGCATTCGCCTGTAATGCCAAGTTTTCTCGCACCTCTCATACTTTCCCTTATATCGCCGTGTTTTCGCGCACCTCTCATAGCTTCCATATATCGCCGTGTTTTCATACACATCTCATACCGTCCCCTATATCACTGTGTTTTCGCGCACCTCCCATAGCATCCCCTATATCGCTGTGCCTTCGTGCACTTCTCATACCTTCCCCTATATCGCCGTGTTTTCATGCACATCTCATAACGTCCCCTATATTGCTGGGTTTTCACGCACCTCTCATAACTTCACCTATATCGCCCTGTTTTCGCGCACCTCCTATACTTTCCCTTATATTGCTGCGTTTTCGTGCACCTCTCATACCTTCCCCTATATTGCCCTGTTTTTGCGCACCTCCTATACCTTCCCTTATATCGCTGCGTTTTCGTGTACCTCTCATACCTCCCCCAATATCGTTGTGTTTTCACGCACCTCTCATAACTTCTCCTATATTGCTGTATTTTTGCGCACCTCTCATAACTTCCCCTATATCGCCGTGTTTTCATGCACATCTCATAACGTCCCCTATATTGCTGGGTTTTCACGCACCTCTCATAACTTCACCTATATCGCCCTGTTTTCGCGCACCTCCTATACCTTCCCTTATATTGCTGCGTTTTCGTGCACCTCTCATACCTTCCCCTATATTGCCCTGTTTTTGCGCACCTCCTATACCTTCCCTTATATCGCTGCGTTTTCGTGTACCTCTCATACCTCCCCCAATATCGTTGTGTTTTCACGCACCTCTCATAACTTCTCCTATATTGCTGTATTTTTGCGCACCTCTCATAACTTCCCCTATATCGCCGTGTTTTTATGCACATCTCATAACTTCCCCTATATGGCTGTGTATTTGTGTACCTCCCATTCCTTCCCCTATATCGCTGTGTTTTCGTGCTCCTCTCATACATTCCCTAATATCCCTGCGTTTTCATGCACATCTCATCACGTCCCCTATATCGCTGTGTATTCACGCACCTCCCATAGCATCCCCTATATTGCTGTGCCTTGCGCACCTCTCATACTTTCCCCGATATCGCTGTCTTTTCGCTCACATCCCATAGATTCACCTTTATCGCTGTGTTATTGCTCACTTCTCATAGCTTCCCCTGTATTGCCGTGTTTTTGCTCACCTCTCATAGCTTCCCCTATATCACTGTGTTTTCGCGCACCTTCCATAGCATCCCCTATATTGCTGTGCCTTCGCATACCTCCATTAACTTCATCTATATCACCCTGTTTTCGAGCACCTTACATACCTTCCCCTATATCGCTGTGTTTTTGTGCACCTCTCATACCTCCCCCTATATCGCTGTGCCTTGCGCACCTCTCATACCTTCCCCTATATCACCCTGTTTTCGCGCACCTCCCATTCCTTCACCTATATCACTGTTTTCGTGCACCTCTCATACCTTCCCCTATATTGCTGTGTTTTCACACACCTCTCATAACTTCTCCTATATCACTGTGTTTTATTTTTCACCTCTCATACCTTCCTTAATATTGCTGCATTTTCATGCACATCTCATCACCCCTCCTATATCGCTGTGTATTCACGCACCGCCCATAGTATCCCCTATATCGCAGTGCCTTGTGCACCTCTCACAGCTTCCCCCATATCGCTGTCTTTTCACGCACCTCTCATAACTTCTCCTATATTGCTGCATTTTTGCGCACCTCTCATAACTTTCTCCTTATCGCTGTGTTTTTATGCACATCTCATAACGTCCTCATATCACTGTGTAGTCGCGCACCTCCCATAGCGTCCCACATATTGCTGTGCCTTCGCGCACTTCTCATACCTTCGCCTATATCGCCCTTTTTTCGCACACTTCCCATTCATTCTCCTGTCGCTGTGTTTTTGTGAACCTCTCATACCTTCCCCTATATAGCTGTGTTTTTGCGCACATCCCATAGATTCACCTTTATCGCTGTGTTATTGCTCACCTCTCATAGCTTCCCCTGTATTACCGTGTTTTTGCTCACCTCTCATAGATTCCCCTATCTCGCCCTGTTTTCGTGCACCTCCCATACCTTCCCCGATATCGCTGTGTATTCGTGCTCCTCTCATACCGTCCCCTATATCGCTGTGTTTTCGTGCTCCTCTCATACCTTCACTAATATCGTTGCATTTTCATGCACATCTCATCACGTCCCCTATATCACTGTGTATTCACGCACCTCCCATAGCTTCCCCTGTATCGCCGTGTTTTTGCTCACCTCTCATAGCTTCCACTATATCGCCCAGTTTTCGCGCACCTCCCATACTTTCCCGATATCGCTGTGTTTTCGTACTCCTCTCCTACCTTCCCCTAAATCGCTGTGTTTTCACGTACCTCTCTTAACTTCTCCTATATCGCTGTGTTTTTGCACACCTCTTATACCTTCCCCTATATCGCCGTGTTTTTATGCACATCTCATAACGTCCCCTATATCGCTGTGTTTTCTCGCACCTCTCATGGCTTGCCCGATATCGCCATGTATTCATGCACATCTCATACCGTCCCCTATATCGCTGTGTTTTCGCGCACCTCCCATAGCTTCGCCTACATCGCTGTTTTCGCGCGCATCCCATAGCTTCACCTTGATCGCTGTGCTATTGCTCAGCTCTCATAGCTTACCCCATATCGCCATGTTTTCACGCCTCTTACAATTTCCCCTATATCGCCGTGTTCTCACACACCTCTCATACCTTCCCCTTTATCACTGTTCTTTTGCGCATGTCCCATAGCGTCCCCTATATCGCTGTGTTTTCTTGCACCTCTGATAGATTCCCCTGTATCGCCGTGGTTTCGCGCACATCCCATAGGTTCCACTATATTGCACTGTTTTTGCGCACCTCTCATGTCTTCCCCTATATCACGGTGTTGTCGCGCACCTCTCATAGCATCCCCTGTATTGCTGTGCGTTCGCGCACCTCTCATAACTTCCCCTATATCGCCATGTTTTCGCGCACCTCCCATACCTTCCCCATTATCGCTGTGTTTTCGTGCACCTCTCCTGCCTTCCCTTATATCGCTGTGTTTTCACAGACCTCTCATAACTTCTCCTATATCACTGTAGTTTTGCGCAGCTCTTATACTTTCCCCTATATTGCCGTGTTTTCATGCACATCTCATAATGTCCCCTATATCGCTGCGTATTCGCGCACCTCCCATAGCATCCCTTATATTGCTGTGTCTTCGCGCACCTCTCATTCCTTCCTCTATATCATTGTGTTTTCACGCAGCTCTCATACCTTCCCCTATATCGCCGTATTTTTGCACACCACTCATGGCTTCCCCAATATCGCCGTGTTTTCATGCACATCTCTTAACGAACCATATATCGCTGTGTATTCGCGCACCTGCCATAGCATCCCCTATTTCGCTGTGACTTCGCGCACCTCTCATACCTTCCACTATGTTGCCCTGTCTTCGCACACCTCCCATAATGTCGCCTATATTGCTGAATTTTCTCACACTTCTCATACCTTCCCCTATATCGCCGTGTTTTCATGCACATCTCATAACGTCCCCTATATCGCTGGGTTTTCACGCACTTTTCATAACTTCCCCTATATCGCCCTGCTTTCGAGCACCTCCCATACCTTGCCCTATATCGCTGTGTTTTCGTGTACCTCTCATACCTCCCCCTATATCGCTGTGTTTTCACACACCTCTCATAACTTCTCCTGTATTGTTGTATTTTTGCGCACCTCTCATAACTTCCCCTATATCGCCGTGTTTTTATGCACATCTCATAACGTCCCCTATATCGCTGTGTTTTCGAGCACCTCCCATTCCTTCCCGTGTATATCTCTGTGTTTTCGTGCACCTTTCATACCTTCCCCTATATCGCTGTTTTCGCACACCTCTCATAACTTCTCCGAAATCACTGTTTTTGTACACCTCTCATACCTTCCCTAATATCGCTGCGTTTTCATGCACATCTCATCACGTCCCCTATATCGCTGTGTTTTCACGCACCTCTCATAGCTTCCCCTATATCGCTGTCTTTTCGCGCACATCCCATAGATTCAGCTTTATCGCTGTGTTTTTGCTCACCTCTCATAGCTTCCCCTATATCGCCGTTTTTTTGCGCACCTCTCAAGTCTTCACCTGGATCGCTATGCTTTCACTCCTCTGAATACTTCCCCTATATCGCTGTATTTTCTAGCACATCTCATACATTCTCACGTATCGCCGTGCTTTCGCACAGCTCTCATAATTTCCCATATATCGTCGTATTCTCGCACACCTCTCATACCTTCCCCTATATCGCTGTGTTTTCGCGCACCTTTCATACCTTCCCCTATATCGCCCTGTTTTCGTGCACATCCCATAGCTTCCACTATATTGCCCTGTTTTCTCGCACCTCTCATGTATTCCACTACATCGCTGTGTTTTCGCGCACCTCTCATACCTCCCCCTATATCGCCGTGTTTTTATGCACATCTCATTTGGTCCCCTATATTTCTGCGTTTTCACGCACCTCCCAGAGCATCCGCTATATCGCTGTGCATTCGCGCACCTCTCATACCTTCCCCAATATCGCCCTGAGTTCGCGCATCTCCTATACCTTCCCTTATATCGCTGCGTTTTCGTGCACCTCTCATACCTTCCCGTATATTGCCCAGTTTTCGCGCACCTCCTATACCTTCCCTTGTAGCGCTGCATTTTCGTGCACCTCTCATACCTTCCCCTATATCGCTGTGTTTTCATGCACATCTCATAACGTTCCCTATTTCGCTGTGTTTTCTTGCACCTCCCATAACATTCCCTATATCGCTCTGCCTTCACGCACCTCTCATACCTTCCCCTATATCACCGTGTTTTCATGCACATCTCATAACGTCCCCTGTATTGCTGGGTTTTCACACACCTCTCATAACTTCCCCTACATCGCTGTGTTTTCGCACACCTCTCATGGATTCCCGTCTATCGCCGTGTATTCATACACATCTCATACCATCCCGTATATCACTGTGTTTTCACACACCTCTCATAACTTCTCCTATATCACTGTGTTTTTGTGCACCTATCATACCTTCCCTAATATCGTTGCGTTTTCATGCACATCTCATCACGTCGGCTATATCGCTGTGTATTCACGCACCTCCCATAGCATCCCCTATAACGCTGTGCATTGCGCACCTCTCATACCTTCCTCTATATCGCTGTCTTTTCGCGCACATCCTATAGATTCACCTTTATCGCTGCGTTATTGCTCACCTCTCATAGCTTCCCCTATATCACTGTGTTTTCGTGCACTTCCCATAGCGTCCCCTATATCGCTGTGCTTTCACGCACCTCTCATACCTTCCCTTACATTGCCCTGTTTTAGCGCACATCCCATAGCTTCCATTACATTGCCCTGTTTTTGCACACCTCTCATGTCTTCCCCTACATCGCTGTGTTTTCTCACACCTCTGATGCATTTGCCTGTAATGCCAAGTTTTCGCGCACCTCTCATACTTTCCCCTATATCGCCGTGTTTTCGCGCACCTCTAATAGCTTCCCATTTATCACCGTGTTTTCATACACATCTCATACCGTCCCCTATATCACTGTGTTTTCGCGCACCTCCCATAGCATCCCCTATATCGCTGTGCCTTCGTGCACTTCTCATACCTTCCCCTATACCGCCGTGTTTTCATGCACATCTCATAACGTCCCCTGTATTGCTGGGTTTTCACGCACCTCTCATAACTTCCCCTATATCTCCCTGTTTTTGCGCACCTCTCATAACTTCCCCTATATCGCTGTGTTTTCGCACACCTCTCATGGATTCTCGACTATCGCCGTGTATTCATGCACATCTCATACCTTCCCCTATATCGATGTCTTTTCGCACACATCCCATAGATTCACCTTTATCACTGCGTTATTGCTCACCTCTCATAGCTTCCTCTACATCGCCGTGTTTTTGCGGACCTCTCATAACTTCCCCTATATCGCTGTGTTGTTATGCACATCTCATAACGTCCCCTATATCGCTGTGTATTCGCGCACCTCCCATAGCATCCCCTATATCGCTGTGCCTTCGCGCACCTCTCATACCTTCCCCTATATCGCCCTGTTTCGGCGCACCTCCCATTCCTTCACCTATATCGCTGTTTTCGTGCACCTTTCATACCTTCCCCTATATCACCCTGTTTTTGCGCACATCCCATAGCTTCCATTATATTGCCCTGTTTTTGCGCACATCTCACGTCTTCCCCTACATCGCTGTGTTTTCTCGCACCTCTGATGCATTTGCCTGTAATGCCAAGTTTTCGCGCACCTCTCATACTTTCCCCTATATCGCCGTGTTTTCGCGCACCTCTAATAGCTTCCCATATATCGCCGTGTTTTCATACACATCTCATACCGTCCCCTATATCACAGTGTTTTCGCGCACCTCCCATAGCATCCCCTATATCGCTGTGCCTTCGTGCACTTCTCATACCTTCCCCTATACCGCCGTGTTTTCATGCACATCTCATAACGTCCCCCATATTGCTGGGTTTTCACGCACCTCTCATAACTTCCCCTATATCTCCCTGTTTTTGCGCACCTCTCATAACTTCCCCTATATCGCTGTGTTTTCGCACACCTCTCATGGATTCTCGACTATCGCCGTGTATTCATGCACATCTCATACCTTCCCCTATATCGATGTCTTTTCGCACACATCCGATAGATTCACCTTTATCACTGCGTTATTGCTCACCTCTCATAGCTTCCTCTACATCACCGTGTTTTTGCGCACCTCTCATAACTTCCCCTATATCGCTGTATTGTTATGCACATCTCATAACGTCCCCTATACCGCTGTGTATTCGCGCACCTCCCATAGCATCCCCTATATCGCTGTGCCTTCGCGCACCTCTCATACCTTCCCCTATATCGCCCTGTTTTCGCGCACCTCCCATTCCTTCACCTATATCGCTGTTTTCGTGCACCTTTCATACCTTCCCCTATATCGCCCTGTTTCCCGCGCACCTCCCATGGCTTCACCTTCATCGCTGTGTTTTTGCGCACCTCTCATACCTTCCCTAATATCGCTGCCTTTTCATGCACATCTCATCACGTTCCCTATATCGCTGTGTATTCACGCACCTCCCATAGCATCCCCTATATCGCTGTGCCTTGCGCACCTCTCATACCTTCCCCTATATCGCTGTCTTTTCACGCACATCCCATAGATTCACCTTTATCGCTGTGTTTTTGCTCACCTCTCATAGCTTCCCCTGTATCGCCATCTTTTTGCTCACCTCTCATAGCTTCCCCTATATCGCTGTGTTATGCCGCACCTCTCCTGTCTTCCCCTATATCATTGTGTTTTCGCGCACCTTCCATAGCATCCCCTATATTGCTGTGCCTTCGCATACCTCCATTAACTTCATCTATATCACCCTGTTTTCGAGCACCTTCCATACCTTCCCCTATATCGCTGTGTTTTCGTGCACCTCTCATACCTCCCCCTATATCGCTATGCCTTGCGCACTTCTCATACCTTCCCCTATATTGCTGTCTTTTCGCGCACATCCCATAGATTCATCTTTATCGCTGTGTTATTGCTCACCTCTCATAACTTCCCCTATATCGCCGTGTTGTTATGCACATCTCAAAACGTCCCCTATATCGCTGTGTATTCACGCACCTCCCATAGCATCCCCTATATCGCTGTGTCTTCGCGCACCTCTCATACCTTCCCCTATACACCCTGTTTTCACGCACCTCCCATTCCTTCACCTATATCGCCCTGTTTTCGCGCACCTCCTATACCTTCCCTTATATCGCTGCGTTTTCGTGCACCTCTCATTCCTTCTCGTATATTGCCCTGTTTTCGCGCACCTCCTATACCTTCCCTTATATCGCTGCGTTTTCGTGCACCTCTCCTACCTTCCCCTATATTGCCCTGTTTTCGCGCGCCTCCTATACCTTCCCTTATATTGCTGCGTTTTCATGTACCTCTCATACCTCCCCCAAAATCGTTGTGTTTTCACGCACCTCTCATAAATTCTCCTATATTGCTGTATTTTTGCGCACCTCTCATAACTTCCCCTATATCGCCGTGTTTTTATGTACATCTCATAACGTCCCCTATATCGCTGTGTATTTGTGTATCTCCCATTCTTTCCCCTATATTGCTGTGTTTTCGTGCTCCTGTCATAACTTCCCTAATATCGCTGCGTTTTCATGCACATCTCATCACGTCCCCTATATCGCTGTGTATTCTCGCACCTCCCATAACATCCCCTATATCGCTGTGCCCTGCGCACCTCTCGTACCTTCCCCTATATCGCTGTCTTTTCGCGCACATCCCATAGATTCACCTTTATCGCTGTTTTATTGCTCACCTCTCATAGCTTCCCCTGTATTGCCATGTTTTTGCACACCTCTCATAGCTTCCCCTATATCGTCGTGTTTTCGCGCACCTCTCCTGTCTCCCCCTATATCACTGTGTTTTCGCGCACCTTCCATAGCATCCCCTATATTGCTGTGCCTTCGCATACCTCCATTAACTTCATCTATATCACCCTGTTTTCGAGCACCTTACATACCTTCCCCTATATCGCTGTGTTTTTGTGCACCTCTCATACCTCACACTATATCGCTGTGCCTTGCACACCTCTCATACCTTCCCCTATATCGCTGTGTTTTCACACACCTCTCATAACTTCTCCTATATCACTGTGTTTTTTTTTCACCTCTCGTACCTTCCCTAATATCGCTGCATTTTCATGCACATCTCATCACGTCCCCTATATCGCTGTGTTTTCACGCACATCCCATAGCATCCCCTATATCGCTGTGCCTTGTGCACCTCTCATACCTTCCCGTATATCGCTGTCTTTCTGTGCTCATCCCATAGATTCACCTTTATCGATGTGTTATTGCGCACCTCTCATAGCTTCCCCTGTATCACCGTGCTTTTGCTCACCTCTCATAGATTCCCCTATATTGCCCTGTTTTCGTGCACCTCCCATACTTTCCCCGATATCGTTGTGATTTTGTGCTCCTCTCATACCTTCCCCTATATCGCTGTGTTTTCGCGCACCTCTCTTAACTTTTCCTATATTGCTGTGTTTTTGTACACCTCTCATACCTTCCCCTTTATCGCTGTGTTTTTAGGCACCTCTCATGACTTCCCCAATATCGCCGTGTATTCATGCATATCTCATACCGGCCCCTATATCGCTGTGTTTTCGCGCACCTCTCATAGCTTCGCCTACATCGCTGTTTTCGCGCACATCCCATAGCTTCACCTTGATCACTGTGTTATTGTTCACCTCTCATAGCTTACCCTATATCGTCATGTTTTCACGTACCTCGCATGTCTTCACCTATATCACTATGTTTTCGCTCCTATCATTACTTCCCCTATATCGCTGTGTTTTCTCGCACCTCTGATACATTCTCCTGTATTGCCATGTTTTCGCGCACCTCTTACAATTTCCCCTATATCGCCGGGTTCACGCACACCTCTCATACCTTCCCCTATATCACTGTTTTTTTGCACATGTCCCATAGCTTCCCCTATATCGCTGTGTTTTTGCGCACCTCTCATAACTTCCCCAATATCACCCTGTTATCACGCACATCGCCTAGCTTCCACTATATTGCCCTGTTTTCGCGCACCTCTCATGTCTTCCACTATATCACTGTTTTTTCGCGCACCTCCCATAGCATCCCTTATATTGCTGTGCCTTCGCGCACCTCTCATACCTTCCCCTATATCGCCCTGTTTCGGCGCACCTCCCATTCCTTCACCTATATCGCTGTTTTCGTGCACCTTTCATACCTTCCCCTATATCACCCTGTTTTTGCGCAAATACCATATCTTCCATTATATTGCCCTGTTTTTGCGCACCTCTCACGTCTTCCCCTACATCGCTGTGTTTTCTCGCACCTCTGATGCATTTGCCTGTAATGCCAAGTTTTCGCGCACCTCTCATACTTTCCCCTATATCGCCGTGTTTTCGCGCACCTCTAATAGCTTCCCATATATCGCCGTGTTTTCATACACATCTCATACCGTCCCCTATATCACTGTGTTTTCGCGCACCTCCCATAGCATCCCCTATATCGCTGTGCCTTCGTGCACTTCTCATACCTTCCCCTATACCGCCGTGTTTTCATGCACATCTCATAACGTCCCCCATATTGCTGGGTTTTCACGCACTTCTCATAACTTCCCCTATATCTCCCTGTTTTTGCGCACCTCTCATAACTTCCCCTATATCGCTGTGTTTTCGCACACCTCTCATGGATTCTCGACTATCGCCGTGTATTCATGCACATCTCATACCTTCCCCTATATCGATGTCTTTTCGCACACATCCGATAGATTCACCTTTATCACTGCGTTATTGCTCACCTCTCATAGCTTCCTCTACATCACCGTGTTTTTGCGCACCTCTCATAACTTCCCCTATATCGCTGTATTGTTATGCACATCTCATAACGTCCCCTATATCGCTGTGTATTCGCGCACCTCCCATAGCATCCCCTATATCGCTGTGCCTTCGCGCACCTCTCATACCTTCCCCTATATCGCCCTGTTTTCGCGCACCTCCCATTCCTTCACCTATATCGCTGTTTTCGTGCACCTTTCATACCTTCCCCTATATCGCCCTGTTTCCCGCGCACCTCCCATGGCTTCACCTTCATCGCTGTGTTTTTGCGCACCTCTCATACCTTCCCTAATATCGCTGCCTTTTCATGCACATCTCATCACGTTCCCTATATCGCTGTGTATTCACGCACCTCCCATAGCATCCCCTATATCGCTGTGCCTTGCGCACCTCTCATACCTTCCCCTATATCGCTGTCTTTTCACGCACATCCCATAGATTCACCTTTATCGCTGTGTTTTTGCTCACCTCTCATAGCTTCCCCTGTATCGCCATCTTTTTGCTCACCTCTCATAGCTTCCCCTATATCGCTGTGTTATGCCGCACCTCTCCTGTCTTCCCCTATATCATTGTGTTTTCGCGCACCTTCCATAGCATCCCCTATATTGCTGTGCCTTCGCATACCTCCATTAACTTCATCTATATCACCCTGTTTTCGAGCACCTTCCATACCTTCCCCTATATCGCTGTGTTTTCGTGCACCTCTCATACCTCCCCCTATATCGCTATGCCTTGCGCACTTCTCATACCTTCCCCTATATTGCTGTCTTTTCGCGCACATCCCATAGATTCATCTTTATCGCTGTGTTATTGCTCACCTCTCATAGCTTCCCCTGTATCGCCGTGTTTTTTAGCACCTCTCATAACTTCCCCTATATCGCCGTGTTGTTATGCACATCTCAAAACGTCCCCTATATCGCTGTGTATTCACGCACCTCCCATAGCATCCCCTATATCGCTGTGTCTTCGCGCACCTCTCATACCTTCCCCTATACACCCTGTTTTCACGCACCTCCCATTCCTTCACCTATATCGCCCTGTTTTCGCGCACCTCCTATACCTTCCCTTATATCGCTGCGTTTTCGTGCACCTCTCATACCTTCCCCTATATTGCCCTGTTTTCGCGCGCCTCCAATACCTTCCCTTATATTGCTGCATTTTCATGTACCTCTCATACCTCCCCCAAAATCGTTGTGTTTTCACGCACCTCTCATAAATTCTCCTATATTGCTGTATTTTTGCGCACCTCTCATAACTTCCCCTATATCGCCGTGTTTTTATGTACATCTCATAACGTCCCCTATATCGCTGTGTATTTGTGTATCTCCCATTCTTTCCCCTATATTGCTGTGTTTTCGTGCTCCTGTCATAACTTCCCTAATATCGCTGCGTTTTCATGCACATCTCATCACGTCCCCTATATCGCTGTGTATTCTCGCACCTCCCATAACATCCCCTATATCGCTGTGCCCTGCGCACCTCTCGTACCTTCCCCTATATCGCTGTCTTTTCGCGCACATCCCATAGATTCACCTTTATCGCTGTTTTATTGCTCACCTCTCATAGCTTCCCCTGTATTGCCGTGTTTTTTCACACCTCTCATAACTTCCCCTATATCGCTGTATTGTTATGCACATCTCATAACGTCCCCTATATCGCTGTGTATTCGCGCACCTCCCATAGCATCCCCTATATCGCTGTGCCTTCGCGCACCTCTCATACCTTCCCCTATATCGCCCTGTTTTCGCGCACCTCCCATTCCTTCACCTATATCGCTGTTTTCATGCACCTTTCATACCTTCCCCTATATCGCCCTGTTTCCCGCGCACCTCCCATGGCTTCACCTTCATCGCTGTGTTTTTGCGCACCTCTCATACCTTCCCTAATATCGCTGCCATTTCATGCACATCTCATCACGTTCCCTATATCACTGTGTATTCACGCACCTCCCATAGCATCCCCTATATCGCTGTGCCTTGCGCACCTCTCATACCTTCCCCTATATCGCTGTCTTTTCACGCACATCCCATAGATTCACCTTTATCGCTGTGTTTTTGCTCACCTCTCATAGCTTCCCCTGTATCGCCATCTTTTTGCTCACCTCTCATAGCTTCCCCTATATCGCTGTGTTATCCCGCACCTCTCCTGTCTTCCCCTATATCATTGTGTTTTCGCGCACCTTCCATAGCATCCCCTATATTGCTGTGCCTTCGCATACCTCCATTAACTTCATCTATATCACCCTGTTTTCGAGCACCTTCCATACCTTCCCCTATATCGCTGTGTTTTCGTGCACCTCTCATACCTCCCCCTATATCGCTATGCCTTGCGCACTTCTCATACCTTCCCCTATATTGCTGTCTTTTCGCGCACATCCCATAGATTCATCTTTATCGCTGTGTTATTGCTCACCTCTCATAGCTTTCCCTGTATCGCCGTGTTTTTTAGCACCTCTCATAACTTCCCCTATATCGCCGTGTTGTTATGCACATCTCAAAACGTCCTCTATATCGCTGTGTATTCACGCACCTCCCATAGCATCCCCTATATCGCTGTGTCTTCGCGCACCTCTCATACCTTCCCCTATACACCCTGTTTTCACGCACCTCCCATTCCTTCACCTATATCGCCCTGTTTTCGCGCACCTCCTATACCTTCCCTTATATCGCTGCGTTTTCGTGCACCTCTCATTCCTTCCCCTATATTGCCCTGTTTTCGCGCACCTCCTATACCTTCCCTTATATCGCTGCGTTTTCGTGCACCTCTCATACCTTCCCCTATATTGCCCTGTTTTCGCGCGCCTCCTATACCTTCCCTTATATTGCTGCGTTCTCATGTACCTCTCATACCTCCCCCAAAATCGTTGTGTTTTCACGCACCTCTCATAAATTCTCCTATATTGCTGTATTTTTGCGCACCTCTCATAACTTCCTCTATATCGCCGTGTTTTTATGTACATCTCATAACGTCCCCTATATCGCTGTGTATTTGTGTATCTCCCATTCCTTCCCCTATATTGCTGTGTTTTCGTGCTCCTGTCATAACTTCCCTAATATCGCTGCGTTTTCATGCACATCTCATCACATCCCCTATATCGCTGTGTATTCTCGCACCTCCCATAACATCCCCTATATCGCTGTGCCCTGCGCACCTCTCGTACCTTCCCCTATATCGCTGTCTTTTCGCACACATCCCATAGATTCACCTTTATCGCTGTTTTATTGCTCACCTCTCATAGCTTCCCCTGTATTGCCGTGTTTTTGCACACCTCTCATAGCTTCCCCTATATCGTCGTGTTTTCGCGCACCTCTCCTGTCTCCCCCTATATCACTGTGTTTTCGCGCACCTTCCATAGCATCCCCTATATTGCTGTGCCTTCGCATACCTCCATTAACTTCATCTATATCACCCTGTTTTCGAGCACCTTACATACCTTCCCCTATATCGCTGTGTTTTTGTGCACCTCTCATACCTCACACTATATCGCTGTGCCTTGCACACCTCTCATACCTTCCCGTATATCGCTGTGTTTTCACACACCTCTCATAACTTCTCCTATATCACTGTGTTTTTTTTTCACCTCTCGTACCTTCCCTAATATCGCTGCATTTTCATGCACATCTCATCACGTCCCCTATATCGCTGTGTTTTCACGCACATCCCATAGCATCCCCTATATCGCTGTGCCTTGTGCACCTCTCATACCTTCCCGTATATCGCTGTCTTTCTGTGCTCATCCCATAGATTCACCTTTATCGATGTGTTATTGCTCACCTCTCATAGCTTCCCCTGTATCACCGTGCTTTTGCTCTCCTCTCATAGATTCCCCTATATTGCCCTGTTTTCGTGCACCTCCCATACTTTCCCCGATATCATTGTGTTTTTGTGCTCCTCTCATACCTTCCCCTATATCGCTGTGTTTTCGCGCACCTCTCTTAACTTTTCCTATATTGCTGTGTTTTTGTACACCTCTCATACCTTTCCCTTTATCGCTGTGTTTTCAGGCACCTCTCATGACTTCCCCAATATCGCCGTGTATTCATGCATATCTCATACCGGCCCCTATATCGCTGTGTTTTCGCGCACCTCTCATAGCTTCGCCTACATCGCTGTTTTCGCGCACATCCCATAGCTTCACCTTGATCACTGTGTTATTGTTCACCTCTCATAGCTTACCCTATATCGTCATGTTTTCACGTACCTCGCATGTCTTCACCTATATCACTATGTTTTCGCTCCTATCATTACTTCCCCTATATCGCTGTGTTTTCTCGCACCTCTGATACATTCTCCTGTATTGCCATGTTTTCGCGCACCTCTTACAATTTCCCCTATATCGCCGGGTTCACGCACACCTCTCATACCTTCCCCTACATCACTGTTTTTTTGCACATGTCCCATCGCTTCCCCTATATCGCTGTGTTTTTGCGCACCTCTCATAACTTCCCCAATATCACCCTGTTATCACGCACATCGCCTAGCTTCCACTATATTGCCCTGTTTTCGCGCACCTCTCATGTCTTCCACTATATCACTGTTTTTTCGCGCACCTCCCATAGCATCCCTTATATTGCTGTGTCTTCGCGCACCTCTCATACCTTCCTCTATATCGCCCTGTGTTCGCGCACCTTCCATACCCTTCCCTATATCGCTGTGTTTTCACGCACCTCTCATAATTTCTCCTATATCGCCATATTTTTGCGCACCACTCATGGCTTACCCAATATAGCCGCGTTTTCATGCACATCTCTTAATGTCCCATATATCGCTGTGTATTCGCGCACCTGCCGTAGCATCCCATATATCGCTGTGACTTCGCGCACCTCTCATACCTTCCCCCATGTTGCCCTGTCTTCTCACACCTCTAATAGCGTCGCCTATATCGCTGAATTTTCGCACACCTCTCATACCTTCCCCTATATCGCCGTGTTTTCATGCACATCTCATAACGTCCCCTATATCGCTGGGTTTTCACGCACCTCTCATAACTTCCCCTATATCGCCCTGCTTTTGAGCACCTCCCATACCTTGCCCTATATCGCTGTGTTTTCGTGTACCTCTCATACCTCCCCCTATATCGCTGTGTTTTCACACACCTCTCATAGGTTCCCCTATATGCCCTGCTTTCGAGCACCTCCCATACCTTCCCCTATATCGCTGTGTTTTCACACACCTCTCATAACTTCTCCGATATTGCTGTATTTTTGTACACCTCTCATACCTTCCCTAATATCGCTGCGTTTTCATGCACATCTCATCACGTCCCCTATATCGCTGTGTTTTCACGCACCTCTCATAACTTCTCCTACATCGCTGTGTTTTCACGCACCTCTCATAGCTTCCCCTATATCGCTGTCTTTTCGCGCACATCCCATAGATTCAGCTTTATCGCTGTGTTTTTGCTCACCTCTCATAGCTTCTCCTATAACGCCGTTTTTTCGCGCACCTCTCAAGTCTTCACCTAGATCGCTATGTTTTCGCTCCTCTCAATACTTCCCCTATATCGCTGTATTTTCTAGCACATCTCATACATTCTCAAGTATCGCCGTGTTTTCGCACAGCTCTCATAATTTCCCCTATATCGCCGTATTCTCGCACACCTCTCATACCTTCCCCTGTATCACTGTGTTTTCGCGCACGTACCATTACGTCCCCTATATCGCTGTGTTTTCGCGCAACTTTCATACCTTCCCCTATATCGCCCTGTTTTCGTGCACATCCCATAGCTTCCACTATATTGCCCTGTTTTCTCGCACCTCTCATGTATTCCACTACATCGCTGTGTTTTCACGCACCTCTCATACCTCCCCCTATATCGCCGTGTTTTTATGCACATCTCATTCGGTCCCCTATGTTACTGTGTTTTCGCGCACCTCCCATAGCATCCTCTATATCGCTGTGCCTTCGCGCACCTCTCATACCTTCCTCAATATCGCCCTGTTTTCGCGCACCTCCCATACCTTCCCCTATATCGCTGTGTTTTTGTGCACCTCTCATACCTTCCCCAATATCGCCCTGTTTTTGCGCATCTCCTATACCTTCCCCAATATCGCTGCATTTTCGTGCACCTCTCATACCTTCCCGTATATTGCCCAGTTTTCGCGCATCTCCTATACCTTCCCTTATATCGCTGCATTTTCGTGCACCTCTCATACCTTCCCCTATATCGCTGTGTTTTCATGCACATCTCATAACGTCCCCTATTTCGCTGTGTATTCGTGCACCTCCCATAACACTCCCTATATCGCTCTGCCTTCACGCACCTCTCATACCTTCCCCTATATTACCGTCTTTTCATGCACATCTTATAACGTCCCCTATATCGCTGGGTTTTCACGCACCTCTCATAACTTCCCCTATATCGCCCTGTTTTCACACTCCTCTCTTACATTCACCTATATCACTGTGTTTTCACGCACCTCTCATAACTTCCCCTACATTGCTGTGTTTTGGCACACCTCTCATGGTTTCCCGTCTATCGCCGTGTATTCATACACATCTCATACCGTCCCGTATATCACTGTGTTTTCACACACCTCTCATAACTTCTCCTATATTGCTGTGTTTTTGTGCACCTCTCATACCTTCCCTAATATCGCTGCGTTTTCATGCACATCTCATCACGTCCCCTATATCGCTGTGTATTCACGCACCTCCCATAGCATCCCCTATATCGCTGTGCCTTGTGCACCTCTCATACCTTCCCGTATATCGCTGTCTTTCTGCGCACATCCCATAGATTCACCTTTATCGCTGTGTTATTGCTCACCTCTCATAGATTCCCCTGTATCACCGTGTTTTTGCTCACCTCTCATAGCTTCCCCTATATCGCCGTGTTTTCGTGCACCTCTCATGTCTTCACCGAGATCGCTATGTTTTCGCTCCTCTCATTACTTCCCCTATATCGCTGTGTTTACTCGCACATCTGATACATTCTCCCGTATCGCCGTGCCTTCGCGCACCTCTCATAATTTCCCCTATCTCGCCGTTTTCTCGCACATCTCTCATACCTTCCCCTATATCACTGTGTTTTCGCGCACGTCCCATAGCGTCCCCTATATCGCTGTGCTTTCGCGCACCTCTCATACCTTCCCCTATATCACCCTGTTTTTGCGCACATCCCATAGCTTCCATTATATTGCCCTGTTTTTGCGCACCTCTCATGTATTCCACTACATCGCTGCCTTTTCTCGCACCTCTGATGCATTTGCCTGTAATGCCAAGTTTTCGCGCACCTCTCATACTTTCCCCTATATCGCCGTGTTTTCGCGCACCTCTCATAGCTTCCCATATATCGCCGTGTTTTCATACACATCTCATACCGTCCCCTATATCACTGTGTTTTCGCGCACCTCCCATAGCATCCCCTATATCGCTGTGCCTTCGTGCACTTCTCATACCTTCCCCTATATCGCCGTGTTTTCATACACATCTCATACCGTCCCCTATATCGCTGTGTTTTCGCACACCTCTCATGGATTCTCGACTATTGCCGTGTATTCATGCACATCTCATACCGTCCCCTATATCGCTGTGTTTTCGCACACCTCTCATAGCTTCCCCTGTATCGCCGGGTTTTAGCTCACCTCTCATAGCTTCCACTATATTGCCTTGTTTTCGCGCACCTCTCATGTCTTCCCCTATATCATTGTGTTTTTGCGCACCTTCCATAGCATCCCCTATATTGCTGTGCCTTCGCATACCTCCATTAACTTCATCTATATCACCCTGTTTTCGAGCACCTTCCATAACTTCCCCTATATCGCTGTGTTTTCGTGCACCTCTCATACCTCCCCCTATATCGCTTTGCCTTGCGCACTTCTCATACCTTCCCCTATATTGCTGTCTTTTCGCGCACATCCCGTAGATTCATCTTTATCGCTGTGTTATTGCTCACCTCTCATAGCTTCCCCTGTATCGCCGTGTTTTTTAGCACCTCTCATAACTTCCCCAATATCGCCGTGTTGTTATGCACATCTCATAACGTCCCCTATATCGCTGTGTATTCGTGCACCTCACATAGCATCCCCTATATCGCTGTGTTTTCGCACACCTCTCATACCTTCCCCTATACGCCCTGATTTCACGCACCTCCCATTCCTTCACCTATATCTCTGCGTTTTCGTGTACCTCTCATACCTCCCCGAATATCGTTGTGTTTTCACGCACCTCTCATAAATTCTCCTATATTGCTGTGTATTTTTGAGATGAGCGCGAGAACACAGCAATGTAGGGGAAGTTATGAGCGGAGCGAGAAAACATGGCAATATAAGGCAAGGAATGAGAGGTTCACGAAAACACAGCAATATTGGGGAAGTTATCAGAGGTGCACGAAAACAGGGCGATATGGGGGAAGCTATGGTAGGTGCGCAAAAACACAGCGATATCGGGGAAGCACTGGGAAGTGCACGAAAACACAGCGATTTTGAGGAAGCTATGGGAGGAGCGTGAAAACACAGCGATATAGGGGAAGCTCTGAGTGGTGCACGAAAACATGGCATATAGGGGAAGGTATGAGAGGTGCGTGAAAACACAGTAATGTCGGCTAAGATATGGGAGGTGCGAGAGAACACAGCAATGTAGGGGAAGCTATGAGAGCTGCACGAAAACAGGGCAAGGTCAGGGAAACTATGAAAGGTGCGGAAAAACACGGGGATATAGGGGAAGCTATGGAAGGTGCGCAAAAACATGGCGTTATAGGGGAAGGTATGAGAGGTGCATGAAAACACAGCGATGCAGGGGAAGCTATGGGAGGTGTGTGAAAACACAGCGATAAAGGGGAAGCTCTGAGAGGTACGCGAAAACACAGCGACATAGGGGAAGGTATGAGAAGTGCGTGAGAACACAGCAATGTAGGGGAAGCTAAGATAGCTGTGCGAAAACTGGGGAAAGTCGAGGAAACTATGAAAGGTGTGGAAATACACGGTGATATAGGGGAAGGTATGGGAGGTGCGCTAAAACATCTCATACCATCCCCTATAACACTGTTTTCGCGCACCTCCCATAGCATCCCCTATATCGCTGTGTTTTCGTGCACCTCTCATACCTTCCCCTATATCACTCTGTTTTCGCGCACGTCCCATAGCATCCCCTATATCGCTGTGTTTTCGCGAACCTCTCATACCTTCCCCTATATCGCCCTGTTTTCGCGCACATCCAATAGCTTCCACTATATTGCCCTGTTTTCGCGGAACTCTCATGTCTTCCCCTATATCACTGTGTTTTCTCGCACTTCTGATGCATTGCCATGTAACGCCAAGATTTCGCGCATCTTTCATACTCTCCCCTATATCGCCGTGTTTTCGCGTACCTCTCATATCTTCCCCTATATCATCATGTTTACATACACATCTGATACCGTGCCCTATATCACTGTGTTTTCGCGCACCTCCCATAGCAGCCCCTATATCGCTGTGCCTTCGTGCACCCCTCACACCTTCCTCTATATCGCCCTGTTTTCGCGCACCTCCTATACTTTCCCCTATATCGCTGTGTTTTCACGCATCTCTCATGGCTTCCTCAATATCGCCGTGTATTCATGCACGTCTCATACCGTCCCCTATATCGCTGTGTTTTCGCGCACCTCCCATAGCTTCGCCTACTTCGCTGTTTTCGCACACCTCTCATACCTTCCCCTATATCGCTGTCTTTTCGCGCACATCCCATAGCTTCACCTTTATCGCTGTGTTATTGCTCATCTCTCATAGCTTCCCCTATATCGCCGTTTTTTAGCACACCTCGCATGTCTTCACCTATATCGCTATGTGTTCGCTCCAATCGTTACTTCCCCTATATCGCTGTGTTTTCTCGCACCTCTGAAACATTCCCCTGTATCACCATGTTTTCGCACACCTCTTATAGTTTCCTCTATATCGTCGTGTTCTCGCAGACCTCTCATACCTTCCCCTATATCACTGTGTTTTTGCGCACGTCCCATAGCGTCCCCTATATCGCTGTGTTTTCTCGCACCTCTGATGCATTCCCCTGTATCGCCGTGTTTTCGAGCACATCCCATAGCTTCCACTATATTGCCCTGTTTTTGTGCACCTCTCATGTCTTCCCCTATATCACTGTGTTTTCGCGCACCTCCCATAGCATCCCCTAAATATCAGTGACTTCGCGCACCTCTCTTGCCTTCCCATATATCACCCTGTTTTCGCGCACTTCCCATACATTCCCCTATATCGCTGTGTTTTCATGCACCTCCCATAGCATCCCCTATATTGCTGTGCCTTCGCGTACTTCTCTTACCTTCACCTATATAGCCCTGTTTTCGCGCACCTCCCATACATTCCCCTATATCGCTGTGTTTTCGTGCACCTCTCATACCTTCCCCTATATCGCTGTGTTTTTACGCACCTCTCATAACTTCTCCTACATTACTGTATTTTTGCGCACCTGTCATACCTTCCCCTATATCACTGTGTTTTCGCCCACGTCCCATAGCATCCCCTATATCGCTGTGCCTTCGTGCACCTCTCATACCTTCCCCTATATCGCCGTGTTTTTTTGCACATCTCATAACTTCCCCTATATCGCTGTGTTTTCGCACACCTCTCATACCTTTTCCTATATCGATGTCTTTTCGCGCACATCCCATAGATTCACCTTTATCGCTGTGTTGTTAGCTCACCTCTCATAGCTTCCACTATATTGCCTTGTTTTTGCACACCTCTCATGTCTTCCCCTATATCATTATGTTTTCGTGCACCTTCCATAGCATCCCCTATATTGCTGTGCCTTCATCTATATCACCCTGTTTTCGAGCACCTTCCATACCTTCTCCTATATCGCTGTGCCTTGCGCACCTCTCGTAACTTCCCCTATATCGCTGTGTTTTCGCACACCTCTCATACCTTCGCATACATCGCAGTGTTTTTGCGCACCTGTCATAACTTCCCCTATATCGCCGTATTGTTATGCACATCTCATAACGTCCCCTATATCGCTGTGTATTCGCGCACCTCCCATAGCATCCTCTATATCGCTGTGCCTTCGCGCACCTCTCATACCTTCCCAAATATCGCCCTGTTTTCGCGCACCTCCCATTCCTTCACCTATATCGCCCTGTTTTCGCGCACCTTCGATTCCTTCACCTATATCGCTGTTTTCGTGCACCTCTCATACCTTCTCCTATATCGCTGTGTTTTCACACACCTCTCATAACTTCTCCTATATCACTGTGTATTTTTGAGATGAGCGCGAGAACACAGCAATGTAGGGGAAGTTATGAGCGGAGCGAGAAAACATGGCAATATAAGGCAAGGAATGAGAGGTTCACGAAAACACAGCAATATAGGGGAAGTTATCAGAGGTGCACGAAAACAGGGCGATATGGGGGAAGCTATGGTAGGTGCGCAAAAACACAGCGATATCGGGGAAGCACTGGGAAGTGCACGAAAACACAGCGATTTTGAGGAAGCTATGGGAGGAGCGTGAAAACACAGCGATATAGGGGAAGCTCTGAGTGGTGCGCGAAAACATGGCATATAGGGGAAGGTATGAGAGGTGCGTGAAAACACAGTAATGTCGGCTAAGATATGGGAGGTGCGAGAGAACACAGCGATATAGGGGAAGCTATGGGAGGTGCGCGAGAGCACAGCAATATAGGGGAAGCTATGAGAGCTGCGCGAAAACAGGGCAAGGTCAGGGAAACTATGAAAGGTGCGGAAAAACACGGGGATATAGGGGAAGCTATGGAAGGTGCGCAAAAACATGGCGTTATAGGGGAAGGTATGAGAGGTGCATGAAAACACAGCGATGCAGGGGAAGCTATGGGAGGTGTGTGAAAACACAGCGATAAAGGGGAAGCTCTGAGAGGTACGCGAAAACACAGCGACATAGGGGAAGGTATGAGAAGTGCATGAGAACACAGCAATGTAGGGGAAGCTAAGATAGCTGT
This sequence comes from Mobula birostris, assembly GCF_030028105.1. Classification (NCBI taxonomy): domain Eukaryota; kingdom Metazoa; phylum Chordata; class Chondrichthyes; order Myliobatiformes; family Myliobatidae; genus Mobula; species Mobula birostris. Next base: position 272,613 of record NW_027275938.1, on the reverse strand, counting down.
GCGAAAACTGGGGAAAGTCGGGGAAACTATGAAAGGTGTGGAAATACACGGTGATATAGGGGAAGGTATGGGAGGTGCGCTAAAACACAGCGATATAGAGGAACGTATGGGAGGTGCTCGATGACACGGCGATAAAGTGGAAGGTATGAGAGATGCGTGAAAACACGGCAATATAGCGGAAGGTATGAGAGGAGCGAGAAATCACGGTTATATAAGGCAAGGAATGAGAGGTTCACAAAAACAGCGATATAGCAGAAGGTATGAGAGGTGCACGAAAACAGAGCAATGTCAGGGAAACTATGACAGGTGCGGAAAAACATGGGGTACAGGGGAAACTATGGAAGGTGCGCAAAACACAGCGATATAGGGGAAGCTATGGAAGGTGCGCAAAAAGATTGCGTTATGGGGAAGGTATGAGAGGTGTGCAAATACACAGCGATGCAGCGGAAGCTATGGGTGGTGCACGAAAACACAACGATATAGGGGAAGCTTTGAGAGAGGCACAAAAACACGGCAATATTGGGAAAGGTATGAGAGGTGCGCGAAAACACAGCGATATAGGGGAAGGTATCAGAGGTGCAGAAAAACACGCTGATATAGGGGAAGCAATGGGAGGTGTGCAGAAAAACAGCGCTGTTGGGGAATCTATGGGAGGTGCGTGAGAACACAGCAATGTCGGGGAAGCTATGAGAGCTGCGCGAAAACAAGACAAGGTCAGAGAAACTATGAAAGGTGTGGAAAAACACGGGGACATAGTGGAAGCTATGGAAGGTGCGCAAAAATACAACGATACAGGGGAAGCTATGGGAGGTGCACAAAAGCGCAGCGATACGGGGGAAGCTATGGGATGTGCTCAAAAACACAGCGATGCAGGGGAACCTATGGGAGGTGCACGTATACACAACGATGTGGGGGAAGCTATGGGAGGTGCGTGAAAACACAGCGATATAGGGGAAGATATGAGAGGTGCGCGAGAACACAGCAATGTTGGGGAAGCTATGAGAGCTGCGTGAAAACAGGGCAAGATCAGGGAAACTATGAAAGGCGTGGAAAAACACGGGGATATAGGGGAAGCTATGGAAGGTGCGCAAAATCATAGCATTATAGTGGAAGGTATCAGAGGTGCGCAAAAACACAGCGATACAGGGGAAGGTATCAGAGGTGCGTGAAAACACAGCATTATAGGGGAATCTCTGAGAGGTGCGCGAATAGGGCAATATAGGGGAAGATATGAGAGGTGCGCAAAAACACAGTGATATAGGGGAAGGAATGAGCGGAGTCAGAAAACATGGTGATATAAGGCAAGGAATGAGAGATTTATGAAAACACAGTGATATAGGGGAAGGTATGGGAGGTGCACGAAAACACAGCGATATAGGGGAAGCTCTGAGAGATGCGCAAAAACACGCCAATACTGGGTAAGGTATGAGAGGTGCGCGAAAACACAGCGATATAGGGGAATGTATGAGCGGAGCGAGAAAACATGGCGATATAAGGCAAGGAATGAGAGGTTCACGAAAACACAGTGATATAGGGGAAGGTATGAGAGGTAACCAAAAAATGGCAATATAGGGGAAGGTATGGAAGGTGCACAAAAAAAAACAGCGATATAGGGGAAGGCATGAGAGGTGCGCGAAAACAGAGCGATGCAGGGGAAGCTATAGGAGGAGCACGGATGCAGAGTGATGTTCGGGAAGCTATGGGAGGTACATGAAAACACAGCGATATAGAGGAAGCTCTGAGTGGTGCACGAAAACACAGCGACATAGGGGAAGGTATGAGAGGTGCGCGAAAACAAGACAAGGTCAGGGAAACTATGAAAGGTGTGGAAAAACACGGGGACATAGTGGAAGCTATGGAAGGTGCGCAAAAATACAACGATACAGGGGAAGCTATGGGAGGTGCACAAAAGCGCAGCGATACGGGGGAAGCTATGGGATGTGCTCAAAAACACAGCGATGCAGGGGAACCTATGGGAGGTGCACGTATACACAACGATGTGGGGGAAGCTATGGGAGGTGCGTGAAAACACAGCGATATAGGGGAAGATATGAGAGGTGCGCGAGAACACAGCAATGTAGGGGAAGCTATGAGAGCTGCGTGAAAACAGGGCAAGATCAGGGAAACTATGAAAGGCGTGGAAAAACACGGGGATATAGGGGAAGCTATGGAAGGTGCGCAAAATCATAGCATTATAGTGGAAGGTATCAGAGGTGCGCAAAAACACAGCGATACAGGGGAAGGTATCAGAGGTGCGTGAAAACACAGCATTATAGGGGAATCTCTGAGAGGTGCGCGAATAGGGCAATATAGGGGAAGATATGAGAGGTGCGCAAAAACACAGTGATATAGGGGAAGGAATGAGCGGAGTCAGAAAACATGGTGATATAAGGCAAGGAATGAGAGATTTATGAAAACACAGCGATATAGGGGAAGGTATGGGAGGTGCACGAAAACACAGCGATATAGGGGAAGCTCTGAGAGATGCGCAAAAACACGGCAATACTGGGTAAGGTATGAGAGGTGCGCGAAAACACAGCGATATAGGGGAATGTATGAGCGGAGCGAGAAAACATGGCGATATAAGGCAAGGAATGAGAGGTTCACGAAAACACAGTGATATAGGGGAAGGTATGAGAGGTAACCAAAAAATGGCAATATAGGGGAAGGTATGGAAGGTGCACAAAAAAAAACAGCGATATAGGGGAAGGCATGAGAGGTGCGCGAAAACAGAGCGATGCAGGGGAAGCTATAGGAGGAGCACGGATGCAGAGTGATGTTCGGGAAGCTATGGGAGGTACATGAAAACACAGCGATATAGGGGAAGCTCTGAGTGGTGCACGAAAACACAGCGACATAGGGGAAGGTATGAGAGGTGCGCGAGAACACAGCAATGTAGGGGAAGCTATGAGAGCTGCGCAAAAACAGGGCAATGTCAGGTAAACTATAAAAGGTGCGGAAAAACACGGATATAGGGGAAGCTATGGAAGGTGTGCAAAAACATGGCGTTTTAGGGGAAGTTATGAGAGGTGCGCTAAAACACTGCGATACAAGGGAAGGTATCAGAGCTGTGCGAAAATACAGCGATGCAGCAGAAGCTATGGGTGGTGCGTGAAAACACAGCAATGCTGGGGAAGAAATGAGAGGTGCGTGAAAACACGGCATATATTGGGGAATGTATGAGAGGTGTGCGAAAACAGAGCGATATAGGGGAAGGTATGAGCCGAGCGAGAAAACATGGCAATATAAGGCAAGGAATGAAAGGTTCATGAAAACACAGCAATATAGGGGAAGGTATGAGAGGTGCACCAAAAAATGGCGATATAGGGGAAGGTATGGGAAGTGTACGAAAACACGGCGATATATGGGAAGGTATGAGAGGTATCTGAAAACACAGCGATGTAGGGAAATTAATGAGGGGGGAGTGAAAACTCAGCAACATAGGGGAAGGTATGAGAGGTGCACGAAAATACAGCGATACTGGGGAAACTGTGGGAGCTGCGCGAATACACAGTGATATGGGGAAGCTATGAGAGGTGCACGAACACATGGCGATATAGGGGAAGGTATGAGATATGAGCGAAAACACCGCTAAAAAGTGGAAGGTATGCGAGTTGCGCGAGCCCTTGGCGATACAGGGGAAGCTATGAGAGGTGAGCGAAAACACAGCGACATAGGGGAAGGTATGGGAGGTGCGTGAAAACACGGTGATATAGAGGAAGCTATGAGAGGTGCACGAAAACATAGCCACACAGGGGAATGTTTGACAGGTGGACGAAAACACAGCGATATAGGGGAAGCTATGAGAGCTGCATGAAAAGACAGCGATATATGGGAAGCTATAGGAGGTGCACGAAAACACAACGAGAAAGGGGAAGGTATGAGAGGTGTGATAAAACACAGCAATATAGGGGGAGCTATGGGAGGTGCGTGAAAGCATGGCGATATATGGAGGAGGTATGAGAGGTGTGCGAAAACATAGTGGTGGAGGTGAATCTATGCGAGATGCGCGAAACAGCGGTGATATCGGTGAAGTTATGCGAGGTGCGCGAAAACAAAGCAATTTGGGGGAAGCTATGAGAGGTGCGCAAAAATATTGTGACATATAGAAACCTATGAGAGGTGCACGAGAACATAGCAATAGAGGGGATGCTATGAGAGGTGTGCGATAATACAGCAAAAAAGGGTATGAGACGTGTGCGAAAACACAGCGATATATGGCAAACTATGGGAGGTGCGTGAAAACAGGGTGATATAGGGGTAGGTATGAGAGGTGCATGAAAAGACAGTGATAAGCGGAAAGTTATGAGAGGTACGTGAAAACACAGCGATATAGGCTAAGGTATGAGTGGTGCGCGAAAACATTTCTATATAGGGGAAGCTACGTGAGGTGCGTGAAAAAAACATCAATATAGTGGAAGGTATGAGAGGTGTGCGAAAACACAACGATATAGGGGATGGTATGAGAGGTGCGCAAAACCACAGTGATACAGGGGAAGCTATGGGAGGTGTGCGAAAACACGGCGATATACGTGAAGGTATGAGAGGTTGCGTGAAAACACGTCAATATAGGGGAAGGTATGAGAGACGAGTGAACACTCAGTTAAAAAGGGGAAGGTATGAGAGGTGCGCGAGAACACAGCGATATAGGGGAATGTATGAGAGGAGAGTGAAGACACAACGATATGGGGAAGCTATGCGAGCTGCGCGAAAACACAGCGGTATAGGGAAAGTTATGAGAGCTGTGCAAAAAGACAGCGATATATGGGAAGCTATAGGAGGTGCACGAAAACACAGCGAGAAAGGGGAAGGTATGAGAGGTGTGATAAAACACAGCAATTTAGGGGAGGCTATGGGAGGTGCGTGGAAGCACGGCGATATAGAAGAAGGTATAAGAGGTGCGCGGAAACATAGAGATGTAGGGGAAGTTATGCGAAGTGTGCCAGAACAAGGCGCGCGAAAACACGGCGAAAATAGGAATGTATGGGAGGTCCGTGAAAACCGGGCGATATAGAGGAAGTGATGAGAGGTGAACGAGAGCACAGACACATGGGGGAAACTATAGGAGATGCGTGAAAACTGAGCAATATATGGGAAGTTATGAGAGCTGCTTGATGACACAGCCTTATAGCAGAAGATTTGAGATGTGCGCGAAAACACGGTGCTATAGGGGAAACTATGAGAGGTGAGCGAAAACACAGCGATATAGAGGAAGCCTTGGGAGGAGTGCGAAATCACAGTGATATCAGGGAAGGGATCAGAGGGGCGTGAAAACACAGCGATATAGGGGAAGCTATGGGAGTTGTGCGAAAACACAGCAATATAGGGGAAGGTATGATAGATGCACGAAAACACAGTGATATAGGGGAAGCTATGGGAGATGCACGAAAACAGGGCGATATACGTGAAGGTATGAGAGGTGTGCGAAAACAGCAATTTGGGGGAAGCTATCAGAAGTGCATGAAAACATTGCAATATATGGCAAGCTATGAGAGATGCGTGAAAACACAGCGATAGAACGGAAGGTATGGGAGGTGCGTGAAAACACGGCGATATAGGGGAAGCTATGCGAGGTGTGCGAAAACACGGCGAAATGGGCGAAGCTATGAGAGGTGCGCGAAAACATTGCAATATATGGAAAGCTATGAGAGGTGCACAAGAACACAGCGACAGAGGGGAAGGTATGAGGGGTATATGAAAACACATTGATATAGGGGTAGCTATGGGAGGAGCACGAAAACACTGCTATTTGGGGGAAGCTATGAGAGGTGCGCAATAACACAGCGATATAGGGGAAGGTATGAGGGGTGCACGAAAACACAGTTATATAGTGGAAGCTATGGGAGGAGAGCGAACACACGGCGATATACGTGAAGGTATGAATGGTGCTTGAAAACACATCGATATAGGGGAAGCTACGAGTGGTGCGCGAATACACAACGATATAATGGAAGGCATGAGAGGTGCGCGAAAACACAACGATATGGGGGAAGCTATGCGAGGTGCACGAAAACACGACGATATAGGGGAAGGTATGAGAGGTGCGCCAAAATACCGCGATTTGGGGGAAGCTATCAGAAGTGCTTGAAAACATTGCAATATATGGCAAGCTATGAGAGGTGCGCCAAAACACAGCGATAGAACAGAAGGTATGAGAGGTGCGTGAAAACACAACGATATAGGGGAAGCTATGCAATGTGCGCGAAAACAGGGTGATATAGGGGAAGCTATGAGAGGTGCGCGAAAACACTGCAGTTTGGGGGAAGCTATCAGAAGTGTACGAAAACATTGCAATATATGGCAAGATATGAGAGGTGTGCAATAACAGCGATAGAACGGAAGTAATGAGAGGTGCGTGAAAACACGGCGATATAGGGGAATTTATGCGAGGTGTGAGAAAACACGACTATATGGGGGAAGCTAAGAGAACTGCGTGAAAACATTGCAATATATGGAAAGCTATGAGAGGTGCACGAGAACACAGCGATAGAGGGGAAGCTATGAGAGGTGCGCGATAACACAGCGATATAGGGGAAGATATGAGGGGTGTGCGGAAAACAGGGATATAGAGGAAGCTATGGGAGGTGTGCGAACACATGGCGATATACGTGAAAGTATGAGTGGTGCTTGAAAACACGTCGATATAGGGGAAGTGATGAGAGGTGCGCGAAAACACAGCGATATAGGGGTCAGTATGAGAGGTGCATGAAAACACAGTGATATTAGGGTAAGTATGCGAGGTGCATGAAAACACAGTGATATTAGGGTAAGTATGCGAGGTGCATGAAAACACAGTGATATAGGGGAAGGTATGAGAGGTGCGCAAAAAAAACAACGATATAGGGGAAGGTATCAGAGGTGCGCAAAAACACAGCGGTATAGAGGAAGCTATGGGAGGTGCGTGAAAACTCAGTGATATAGGGGAAGCTCTGAGAGATGAGCGAAAACACAGCGATATATGGGATGCCTTGGGAGGTGCGCAAAATCACACTGATATCGAGGAAGGGATGAGAGGTGCGTGAAAACACAGTGATATAGGGGAAGCTATGGGAGGTGTGCGAAAACACAGCGATATGGGGAAATTTATGGGAGGTGCGTGAAAACACATCGATATAGGGGAAGGTATGAGAGATGAGCAAAAGCTCAGCTAAAAAGTGGAAGGTATGTGAGGTGCGTGAGAACATGGCGATATAGGCAAAGCTGTGAGAGGTGAGCAAAAACACATCGATATAGGGGAAGCTACGAGGGGTGCGCGAAAACACAGCGATATAGTGGAAGGTATGAGAGGTGCGCGAAAACACAGCGATATATGGGAAGCTATGGGAGGTGCACAAAAACAGAGCGAGAAAGGGGAAGTTATGAGAGGTGCGCGAAAACACATGGATATAGGGGAAGCTACGAGTGGTGCACGAATACACAGCGATATATGGGAAGCTACGGGAGGTGCACGAAAACAGAGCGAGAAAGGGGAAGGTATGAGAGGTGTGAGAAAACACAACATTATAGGAGAAACTATGGGAGATGTTTGAAAGCACGGCGATATAGGAGAAGATATGAGAGGTGCACGAAAACATAGTAATGTAGGGGAAGCTATGCGAGGTGTGCAAGAGAACGGTGATATGGGGAAGCTATGGGAGGTGCACAAAAACACAGCAAATTGGGAAAATATATGACAAGGGCGCGAAAACATCGCAATATATGGGAAGCTATGAGAGCTGCGCGAAAACGCGGCGTGAAATTGGAAGCTATGGGAGGTCCATGAAAACAGTGCGATACACGGGATGTGATGAGAGGTGCACGAGAGCACAGCTACTTAGGGGCAATATAGGGGAAGGTATGAGAGGAGTGTGAAAACACAACGATACAGGGAAAGCTATGCGAGCTGCGTGAAAACACAGCGGTATAGGGGAAGTTATGAGAGCTGCGCGAAAACACGTCGACATAGGGGAAGCTACAAGAGGTGCTCGAAAACACAGCGATATAGTGGAAGGTATGAGAGCTGCGCGAAAAGGCAGCGATATGTGGAAAGCTATGGGAGGTGCACGAAAACAGAGCGAGAAACGGGAATGTATGGGAGGTGTGAGAACACACAGCAATATAGGGGAAGCTATGGGAGGACCGTGAAAGCACGGCGATAATTGGAAAAGCTGTGAGATGTGCGCGATAACATTTCAATATATGGAAAGCTTTGAGAGGTGCACCAGTACACAGCGATAGAAGGGAAGCTATGAGAGGTGCGCATTAACACAGCGATATAGCGGAAAGTATGAGAGGTGCGCAAAAACACAGTGATATACGTGAAGCTATGAGTGGTGCTTGAAAACAGGTCGATATAGTGGAAGCGATGAGAGGTGCGCAAAAACGCAACGATGCAGGGGACGGTATGAGAGGTGCGCAAAAACACAGTGATATAGTGGTAGGTATGCGAGATGCATGAAAACACAGTGATATAGAGGAAGGTATGAGAGGTGCGCAATAACACAATGATATAGGGGAAGGTATCAGAGGTGCACATAAACACAGCGATATAGGGGAATGTATGGGAGGTGTGTGAAAACACTGCGATATATGGGAAGGTATGAGAGGTGTGTGAAAATACGTCAATATAGGGGAAGGTATGAGAGATGAGCAAAAACTCAGCTAAAAAGGGGAATGTATGAGAGGTGCGCGAGAACAAGGCAATATAGGCAATGCTGTGAGAGGTGAGCAAAAACACAGCCATATAGGGGAAGTTATGAGAGGTGCACGAAAACACAGCGATATAGGGGAAGTTATGAGAGTTGCACGAAAAAAAATCGGTATAGGGGAAGCTACGAGGGGTACGCGAAAACACAACGATATAGTGGAAGGTATGAGAGGTGCATGAAAACAGAACGAGAAAGGGGAAAGTATGAGAGGTGTGAGAAAACACAGCAATATATGGGAAGCTATGGGAGGTGCGTGAAAGCACGGCAATATAGGAGAAGATATGAGAGGTTGGCGAAAACATAGCAATGTAGGGGAGAGCTATGCGAGGTGTGCAAGAGCACGGTGATATGGGGAAGCTCTGGAAGGTGCACAAAAACACAGCGATTTGGAGGAATATATGAGAGGGGCGCGAAAACATCGCAATATTTGGGAAGCTGTGAGAGGTGCGTGAAAATGTGGCGAGAAATGGGAAGCTATGGAGGTCCATGAAAACAGTGCGATACAGTGGAAGTGATGAGAGGTGATGAGAGCACAGCTACTTACGGGAAGCTATGGGAGGTGTGTGAAAACAGATCAATATAGGGGAAGTTATGAGAGCTGCTTGATAACACAACGTTATAGGGGAAAATATGAGAGGTACGCGAAAACGTGGCGATATAGAGGAAGTTATGAGAGCTGCGCGAAAACACAGTGATATAGGAGAACCTATGGGAGGTGCGCGAATACAAGGCGATATACGTGAAGATATGAGAGGTGCGTGAAAACACGTCGATTTCGGAAAATGTATGAGAGATGAGAGAAAGCTCAGCTAAAAAAGTGAAGGTATGAGAGGTGCACGAGAAAACGGTGATATAGGCAAAGCTATAAGAGGAACGCAAAAACACACGATATAGGGGAAGCTATGCGAGGAAGGCAAAAACACAGCGATATAGGGGAAGTTATAAGAGGTGCATGACAACACGGCGATACAGGGGAAGGTATGAGAGGAGCGCGAGAACACGATATAGGGGAATCTATGCGAGGTGTGCAAAAACACGGAGATATAGGGGAAGCTATGAGAGGCGCGCGAGAACACTGCGATTTGGGGGAAGCTATGAGAGGTGCGCGAAAACACTGCAATATATGGAAAGCTGTGAGAGGTGCATGAGAACATAGCGATAGAGGGGAAGGTATCAGAGGTGTGTGAAAACCCAGCGATATAGTGGATATTGTGATAGGCACGCGAAATCACAGCGATACATGGGAAGCTATGGAGGTGCGTTAAAACATGGCGAAAGATGGGAAGGTATGAGAAGTGCGCAAAAACAGAGCGATGTAGGGGAAGCTATGGGAGGTGCACGAAAACACAGCGATATAGGGGAAGGTATGAGAGATGTGAGAAAACACAGCAATATAGGGGAAGCCATGGGAGGTGCGTGAAAACACGGTGATATAAGAGATTGTATGAGAGGTGTGAGAAAACACAGCAATATAGGGGAAGCTATGGGATGTGCGTGAAAACACAGCCAAAATAGGAGAAGGTATGAGAGGTGCGCAAAAACTGAGCGACGTAGGGGAAGCTATGCGAGGTGCGCCAGAACGCGGCGATATGGGGGAAGCTAAGAGAGGTGCGCAAAAGCACAGCGATTTGGGGGAATCTATGAGAGGTGCGCAAAAACACGGCGATAAATGGGAAGCTATAGGAGGTCTGTGAAAACAGAGCAATATATGGGAAGCTATGAGAGCTGCTTGATAACACAGCAATATAGGGGAAGATATGAGAGGTGCGCGAAAACATGGTGATATAGGGGAAGCTACGAGAGGTGAGCGAAAACACAGTGATATAGGGGAAGCCTTGGGAGTTGTGCGAAATCACAGTGACATCGGGGATGGGATGAGAGGTGCATGAAAACACAGCGATAGTGGAGAAGCAATGGGAGGTGCATGAAAACACAGCGATATAGGGGAATGTATGAGAGGTGCGCAAAAACACAGTGATATAGGGGAATCTATGGGAGGTGCGCGAAAACAAGGCGATATACGTGAAGCTAGGAGAGGCGCGTGAAAACACGTGGATATAGGGGAAGGTATGAGAGATGAGCGAAAACTCAGCTACAAAGGGGAATGTATGAGAGGTGCGCGAAAGCTCGGCGTTATAGTCAAAGCTATGAGAGGTGAGCAAAAACACAGCGATATAGGGGAATGTATGAGAGGAGAGTAAAACACAACGATATAGGGGAAGCTATGCGAGCTGCGCGAAAAGACAGCGATATAGGGGAAGTTATGAGAGCTGTGCGAAAAGACAGCAATATATGGGAAGCTATAGGAGGTGCGTGAAAGCACGGCGATATAGGAGAAGGTATGAGAGGTACGCGGAAACATAGAGATGTAGGGGAAGTTATGCGAGGTGTGCCAGAACACGGTGATATAGGGGAAGCTATGAGAGGTGCGCAAAAACACAGCGATTTGGGGGAATCTATAAGAGGTGCGCGAAGGCACGGCGAAAAATGGGAAGGTATGGGAGGTCCGTGAAAACCGGGCGATATAGAGGAAGTGATGAGAGGTGAATGAGAGCACAGACACATGGGGGAAACTATAGGAGATGCGTGAAAACTGAGCAATATACGGGAAGTTATGAGAGCTGCTTGATGACACAGCCATATAGCAGAAGATTTGAGATGTGCGCGAAAACACGGTGCTACAGGGGAAACTATGAGAGGTGAGCGAAAACACAGCGATATAGAGGAAGTCTTGGGAGGAGCGCGAAATCACAGTGATATCGGGGAAGGGATCAGAGGAGCGTGAAAACACAGCGATATAGGGGAAGCTATGGGAGTTGTGCGAAAACAGGGCGATATACGTGAAGGTATGAGAGGTGCGCGAAAACACCGCGATTTGGGGGAAGCTATCAGAAGTGCATGAAAACATTGCAATATTTGGCAAGCTATGAGAGATGCGCGAAAACACAGTGATAGAACGGAAGGTATGGGAGATGCGTGAAAACACGGCGATATAGGGGAAGCTATGCGAGGTGTGCGAAAACACGGCGAAATGGGCGAAGCTATGAGAGGTGCGCGAAAGCACTGCTATTTGGGGGAAGCTATGAGAGGTGCGTGAAAACATTGCAATATATGGAAAGCTATGAGAGGTGCACAAGAACACAGCGACAGAGGGGAAGCTATGAGAGGTGCGGAATAACACAGCGATATAGGGGAAGGTATGAGGGGTGTATGAAAACACAGTGACATAGGGGAAGCTATGGGAGGAGCACGAAAACACTGCTATTTGGGGGAAGCTATAAGAGGTGCTCAATAACACAGCGATATAGGGGAAGGTATGAGGGGTGCATGAAAACACAGTGATATAGTGGAAGCTATGGGAGGAGAGCGAACACACAGCGATATACATGAAGGTATGAATGGTGCTTGAAAACACATCGATAAAGGGGAAGTGATGAGAGGTGCGCGAAAACACAGTGATACAGGGGACGGTATGAGAGGTGCGTGAAAACACAGTGATATAGGGGAAGCTATGGGAGGTGCGCGAAAACCGGGCAATAAACGTGAAGGTATAAGAGGTGCACGAAAACACCGCGATTTGGGGGAAGCTATCAGAAGTGCACAAAAACATTGCAATATATGGCAAGCTATGAGAGATGCACGAGAACACAGCGATTAAGGGGAAGCTATGAGAGGTGCGCAATAACACAGCGATATCGGGGAAGTGATGAGAGTTGCGCGAAAACACAGCGATATAGGGGACCGTATGAGAGGTGCGTGAAAACATAGAAACATAGAAACATAGAAAATAGGTGCAGGAGTAGGCCATTCGGCCCTTCGAGCCTGCACCGCCATTTATTATGATCATGGCTGATCATCCAGCTCAGAACACCGCCCCAGCCTTCCCTCCATGCCCCCTGACCCCCGTAGCCACAAGGGCCATATCTAACTCCCTCTTAAATATAGCCAATGAATTGGCCTCAACTGTTTCCTGTGGCAGAGAATTCCACAGATTCACCACTCTCTGTGTGAAGAAGTTTTTCCTAATCTCGGTCCTAAAAGGCTTCCCCTCTATCCTCAAACTGTGACCCCTCGTTCTGGATTTCCCCAACATTGGGAACAATCTTCCTGCATCAAGCCTGTCCAATCCCTTTAGGATTTTATACATGTCAATCAGATCCCCCCTCAGTCTTCTAAATTCCAACGAGTACAAGCCCAGTTCATCCAGTCTTTCTTCATATGAAATTCCTGCCATCCCAGGAATCAATCTGGTGAACCTTCTTTGTACTCCCTCTATAGCAAGGATGTCCTTCCTTAGATTAGGGGACCAAAACTGCACACAATATTCCAGGTGTGGTCTCACCAAGGCCTTGTACAACTGCAATAGTACCTCCCTGCTCCTGTACTCGAATCCTCTCGCTATAAATGCCAGCATACCATTCGCCTTTTTCACCGCCTGCTGTACCTGCATGCCCACTTTCAATGACTGGTGTATAATGACACCCAGGTCTCGCTGCACCTCCCCTTTTCCTAATCGGCCACCATTCAGATAATAATCTGTTTTCCTATTTTTGCCACCAAAGTGGATAACTTCACATTTATCCACATTAAATTGCATCTGCTATGAATTTGCCCACTCACCCAACCTATCCAAGTCACCCTGCATCCTCTTAGCATCCTCCTCACAACTAACACTGCCGCCCAGCTTCGTGTCATCCGCAAACTTGGAGATGCTGCTTTTAATTCCCTCATCCAAGTCATTAATATATATTGTAAGCAACTGGGGTCCTAGCACTGAGCCTTGCGGTACCCCACCAGTCACCGCCTGCCATTCTGAAAAGGTCCCGTTTATTCCCACTCTTTGCTTCCTGTCTGCTGGCCAACTCTCCATCCACACCAATACCTTACCCCCAATACCGTGTGCTTTAAGTTTGCACACTAATCTCCTGTGTGGGACCTTGTCAAAAGCCTTCTGAAAATCCAAATATACCACATCCACTGGTTCTCCCCTATCCACTCTACTAGTTACATCCTCAAAAAATTCTATGAGATTCGTCAGACATGATTTTCCTTTCACAAATCCATGCTGACTTTGTCCGATCATTTCACCACTTTCCAAATGTGCTGTTATCACATCCTTGATAACTGACTCCAGCAGTTTCCCCACCACCGACGTTAGGCTAACTAGTCTGTAATTCCCCGGTTTCTCTCTCCCTCCTTTTTTAAAAAGTGGGGTTACATTAGCCACCCTCCAATCCTCAGGAACTAGTCCAGAATCTAACGAGTATTGAAAAATTATCACTAATGCATCCACTATTTCTTGGGCTACTTCCTTAAGCACCCTGGGATGCAGACCATCTGGCCCTGGGGATTTATCTGCCTTTAATCCCTTCAATTTACCTAACACCACTTCCCTACTAACATGTATTTCGCTCAGTTCCTCCATCTCACTGGACTCTCTGTCCCCTACTATTTCTGGAAGATTATTTATGTCCTCCTTAGTGAAGACAGAACCAAAGTAATTATTCATTTGGTCTGCCATGTCCTTGCTCCCCATAATCAATTCATCTGTTTCTGTCTGCAGGGGACCTACATTTGTCTTTACCAGTCTTTTCCTTTTACATATCTATAAAAGCTTTTACAGTCAGTTTTTATGTTGCCTGCCAGTTTTCTCTCATAATCTTTTTTCCCCTTCCTAATTAAGCCCTTTGTCCTCCTCTGCTGAACTCTGAATTTCTCCCAGTCCTCAGGTGAGCCACTTTCTCTGGCTAATTTGTATGCTGCTTCTTTGGAATTGATACTATCCCTAATTTCTCTTGTCAGCCACGGGTGCACTACCTTCCTTGATTTATTCTTTTGCCAAACTGGGATGAGAGGTGCACAAAAACATAAACATAGGGGAGGTATGCGAGGTGTGTGAAAACAGAGCGACATAGGGGAAGCTATGCGAGGTACAAGAAAACATAGCGATTTGGGGGAAGTTATGAGAGGTGCGTGAAAACATCGCAATATATGGGAAGCTATGAGAAGTGCGCGATAACACGACGAAAAATGGGAAGCTATGGGAGGTGCGGGAAAACACATCAATATAGGGGAAGGTATGAGAGGTTGTGAAAACACATCAATATATTGGAAGGTATGAGAGGTGCGTGAAAACACAGCGATATAGGGGAAGCTACAAGTGGTGCACAAAACGCATTGATATAGTAGAAGGTATGAGAGGTGGACAAAATACACAATGACATAGGGGAAGCTATGGGAGGTGCGCAAAAATACGGCGATATAGGTGAAGCGATGAAAGGTGCCCGAAAACGCAGCGATACAGGGAACAGTGTGAGATGTGCTTTAAAACACAGTGATATGTGTGGTACATGAAAGCACATCGAAAAGGAGGAAGCTATAGGAGGTGCACGAAAATACGGCGATATAGGAGAATGTATGAGAGGTGCGCAAAAACACAGCGATGTAGGGGAAGCTATGCCCGGTGCATGAAAACACGGTGATATAACGGAAGCTATGAGAGGTACACGAAAACACAGTGATGTAGTGGAAGCTATGCGAGGTGCGCAAGAAAACCTCGATATAACGGAAGGTATGAGAGGTGCAGGAAAAGACAGTGATTTGGGGGATGCTATGAGAGGTGCGCGAAAGCGTCGTAATATATGGGAAGCTATGGGAGGTGCGTGAAAACAGCGCGATACAGGGGAAGGTATCAGAAGTGCGCGAGAACACAGCCATATTGGGGAAGGTATGGGAGGTGCGCAGAAACACAGCGCTATAGAGCAATGTATGAGAGGTGCGCGAAAACACAGCGTTATTGGGGAAACTATTGGAGGTGAATGAAAACCCAGCGATATTGGGGAAGCTATGGGAGGTACACAAAAACAGGACGATATAGGGGAAGGTAAGAGAGGTGTGCGAAAACACATCAATATAGGGGAAGGTATGAGAGGTTGTGAAAACACATCAATATATTGGAAGGTATGAGAGGTGCGTGAAAACACAACGATATAGGGGAAGGTATGAGAGGTGCTTGAAAACATATCGATATAGGGGAAGCGATGAGAGGTGCATGAAAATGCAGCGATATAGAGGACGGTATGAGAGGCTGTGAAAACACAGTGATATAGGGGTAGGTATGCGAGATGTGCGTAAACACAGTGATATAGGAGAAGGTATGAGAGGTGCGCGAAAACACATTGATATAGTGCAAGGTATAAGAGGTGTACGAAAACACAACAACATAAGGGAAGGTATGCGAGGTGTGCAAAAACGCAGCGATGTAGGGGAAGATACGAGAGGTGCGCGAAAACACAACGGTTTGGGGGAAGTTATACGAGGTGCTTAAAAGACATCGCAATATGTGGGAAGCTATGAGAAGTGCGCAAAAACACAGCGATATAGGGGAAGCTATGAGAGGTCTGTAAAAGCATGGCGACAAACGGGCAGGTATGAGAGGTTCGCGAAAACACATCGATACAGGGGAAGCTACGAGTGGTGCACAAAACACATTGATATAATAGAAGGTATGAGAGGTGGACAAAATACACAATGACATAGGGGAAGCTGTGGGAGGTGCGCAAAAATACGGTAATATAGGTGAAGCGATGAAAGGTGCCCGAAAACGCAGCCATACAGGGAACAGTGTGAGATGTGCTTTAAAACACAGTGATATGTGTGGTACATGAAAGCACATCGAAAAGGAGGAAGCTATAGGAGGTGCACGAAAATACGGCGATATAGGAGAATGTATGAGAGGTGCGCAAAAACACAGCGATGTAGGGGAAGCTATGCCCGGTGCACGAAAACACGGCGATATAACGGAAGCTATGAGAGGTACACGAAAACACAGTGATGTAGTGGAAGCTATGCGAGGTGCGCAAGAAAACCTCGATATAACGGAAGCTATGAGAGGTGCAGGAAAAGACAGTGATTTGGGGGATGCTATGAGAGGTGCGCGAAAGCGTCGTAATATATGGGAAGCTATGGGAGGTGCGTGAAAACAGCGCGATACAGGGGAAACTATGGGAGTTGCACGAAAACACAGCAATATACAGGAAGGTATGGGACGTACACGAAAACACAGCGAAATAGTGCAAGGTATGAGAGGTGCGCGAAAATACGGCGATATAGCAGAATGTATGAGAGGTATACGAAAACACGGCAATACAGGGGAAGGTATGAGAGGTGAGCAAAAACACAGCTATATGGGGAAGTTATGATAGGTGCGCGAAAACACAATGATATTGGGGAAGCTATGGGAGATGCAGGAAAACACAGCGATATAGGGGAAGCTATAGAGGTGCACGAAAACACAGCGATATAGGGGAAGATATGGGAGGTGTGCGAAAACACCGCAATACAGGGGAAGGTATGAGAACTGAGCGAAAACACAGCCATATTGGGGCAGGTATGAGAAGTGCGCGAAAACACAGGGTTTTGGAGAAACTATGGGCGGTGCGCGATAACACAGCGATATAGGGGAAGGTATGGGAGGTGTGTGAAAACACGGCGATATAGGGGAACCGATGAGAGTTGCCCGAAAATGCAGCGATATAGGGAACAGTATGAGAGATGCGTGATAACACAGCGATATAGGGGAAGCTATGATAGGTGCATCAAAACACCGATATGGGGAAGCTATGGGAGGTGCACGAAAATACAGCTAAAAAGGGAAAGGTATGAGAGCTACGCAAAAACATAGCAATATCTGGGAAGCTATGGGATGTGCACGAGAACAGAGTGATATAGGGAAAAGTATGAGAGGTGCAAGAAAACACAGCGATATTGGGGAAGCTATGGGAGGTGCGTGAAAACACGTCGATATAGGAGAAGGTATGAGAGGTGCGTGAAAACACAGAGACGTTGGGGAAGCTATAGAGGTGCACGAAAACACAGCGATATAGGGGAACATATGGGAGGTGTGCGAAAACACCGCAATACAGGGGAAGGTATGAGAACTGAGCGAAAACACAGCCATATTGGGGCAGGTATGAGAAGTGCGCGAAAACACAGGGTTTTGGAGAAACTATGGGCGGTGCGCGATAACACAGCGATATAGGGGAAGGTATGGGAGGTGCACGAAAACACGGTGATATGGGGGAAGGTATGAGAGGTGCTCGAAAACACGGCGATATGGGAAATCTATGAGAGGTGCGCGAAAACACGGCCATATGGGGAATCTATGAGAGCAGCGCGTAAACACAGCAATTTAGGGGAAGGTATGAGAGGTGCGCGAAATGAAGCAATTTAGGGGAAGCTATGAGATGTGCGCGAAAACAGCAATCTAGTGGAAGCTATGGGAGGTGCGCGAAGACACGGCGATATAGGGGATGGTATGAGAGGTGGACGAAAACACGGCGATATAGGGCAGGGTATGAGAAGTGCGTGAAAACAGAGAGATATAGGGGAAGCTATGGGAGGTGTGTGAAAACACGGCGATATAGGGGAACCGATGAGAGGTGCCCGAAAATGCAGCGATATAGGGAACAGTATGAGAGATGCATGATAACACAGCGATATAGGGGAAGCTATGATAGGTGCATCAAAACACCAATATGGGGAAGCTATGGGAGGTGCACGAAAATACAGCTAAAAAGGGAAAGGTATGAGAGCTACGTAAAAACATAGCAATATCTGGGAAGCTATGGGATGTGCACGAGAACAGAGTGATATAGGGAAAAGTATGAGAGGTGCAAGAAAACACAACGATATTGGGGAAGCTATGGGAGGTGCGTGAAAACACGTCGATATAGGAGAAGGTATGAGAGGTGCATGAAAACACAGCGACGTTGGGGAAGCTCTGCGAGGTGCACGAAAACACTGCGATATATGGGAAGCTATGGGAGGTGCGTGAAAACAGGACGACACAGGGGAAGTTATGAGAAGTGCGTGAGAACACAGCCATATTGGGGAAGGTATGAGAGGTGCAAGAAAACACAGTGATATAGGGGAAGCTATGGGAGGTGCGTGAAAAGACGTCGATATTGGAGAAGGTATGAGAGGTGCGTGAAAACACAGCGATGCTGGGGAAGCTCTGCGAGGTGCACGAAAACACTGTGATATATGGGAAGATATGGGAAGTGCGTGAAAGCACATTGATACGGGGAAGCTACGAGAGGTGCGGGAAACACATCGATATAGTGGAAGGTATGAGAGGTGCGCAAAAACATAACGATATGGGGGAAGGTATGCGAGGTGCGTGAAAACACAGCACTCTTGGGGAAGCTATGAGAGGTGCGTGAAAACACGGTGATATACGTGAAGCTATGAGAGGTGCACGAAAACATAGCGATTTGGGGGAAGTTATGAGAGGTGCGTGAAAACATCGCAATATATGGGAAGATATGAGAAGTGCGCTATAACACGGCGAAAACTGGGAAGCTTTTGGAGGTGTGGGATACACAGCGATATCGGGGAAGGTATGCGAGGTGCGCAAAAACACAGCGATATAGGGGAAGCTATTAGAAGGGCGCGAAAACACATTGATACAGGGGAAGCCACGAGAGGTGTGCAAAACACATCGATATAGTTTAAGGTATGGGAGGTGCGCAAAAACACAACGATATAGAGGAAGCTATGGCAGGTGTGTGAAAACACAGCGATAAAGAGGAAGGTATGGGAGGTGCGCGAAAACATGGCGATTTGGGGGAAGTTATGAGAGGTGCGTGAAAACATTGGTAAGATATGAGAAGTGTGCGATAACACGGCGAAAACTGGGAAGCAATGGGAGGTGTGGGAAACAGCGATATAGGGGAAGGTATGAGAAGTGTGCGAAACACATCAATATAGTGGAAGGTATGCGAGGTGCGCGAAAACACATTGATACAGGGGAAGCTAGGAGAGGTGCGCGAAACACATCGATATAGTGGAAGGTTTGAGAGGTGAACAAAAACATAACGATATAGGGGACGGTATGCGAGGTGCGTGAAACACAGCAATATAGGGGAAACTATGAGAGGTGCGTAAAACACGGTGATATAGGGGAAGGTATGAGAGGTGCACAAAAACATAGCGATTTGGGGGAAGTTATGAGAGGTGTGTGAAAACATCGCAAAATATGGGAAGGTATGAGAAGTGCGCAATAACACGGCGATACAGGGGAAGCTGCGGGAGGTGCACGAAAACACAGTGACATTGGGAAATCTCTTAGAGGTGCGCAAAAACACTGCGTTATCTGGGAAGGTATGAGAGGTGTGCAAAAACACGGTGATATAAGGTAAGGCATGAGAGGTGCCTGAAAACACGGCGATATATTGGAAGCTATGGGAGGTGCGTGAAAACACAGTGATATAGAGGAAACTATAGGAGATGCGAGAAAACACCGCGATATAGGAGAGGTATGAGAGATGAGTGAAAACTCAGCTAAGAAGGAGACGGTATGAGAGGTGCGCAAAAACACGGTGATATAGGGGAAGCTATGAGAGGTCTGCAAAAACACGGCGATATAGGGGCAGTTATGAGAGGTGTGCGAAAACACAATGATATAGGGGAAGCTATGACAGGTGCGCGAAACACATCGATGTAATGGAAGGTATGAGAGATGCGTAAAAACACAACAATACAAGGGAAGATATGCGAGGTGCGTGAAAACACAGCCATATTGGGGCAGATATGGGAGGTGCGCGAAAACTCAGCGATAAGGGGAATCTATGCGAGGTGCGCGAAAGCACAGTGATATAGGGGGAGCTATGAGAGGTCTGCAAAAACACGGCGATATAGGGGCAGTTATGAGAGGTGTGCGAAAACTCAATGATATAGGGGAAGGTATGAGAGATGCGTAAAAACACAACATACAAGGGAAGATATGCGAGGTGCGTGAAAACACAGCGATATAGGGTAAGGTATGGGAGGTGCGTGAAAAAGCAGTGATATAGGGGAAGCTATGGGAGGTGCGCGAACACACGGTGATATACGTAAATGTATGAGAGGTGCTTGAAAACAGTTCGATATAGGGGAAGCGACGAGAGGTGGGCGAAAATGCAGCGATATAGGGGACGGTATGAGATGTGCGTGAAAACACAACGATATAGGGGAAGGTATTAGAGGTGCACAAAAACACAGCGATTTCGAGGAAGCTGTGGGAGGTGCGCAAAAACATAGCGATATAGGGGAAGCTATCAGAGGTTTGCGAAAACACAGCGATATAGAGGAAGGTATGATAGGCACGCAAAAAAACAGCGATATAGGTGAAGCTATGGGATGTGCGCAAAAACACAACGATATAGGGGAAGGTATGATAGGCACGCAAAAAAACAGCGATATATATTTGAAGCTAGGGGAGGTGTGTGAAAATACGGCGATATAGGGGAAGGTATAAGAGGTGCGTGAAACACGTCGACATAGGGGAAGGTATGAGAGATGAGTGAAAACTCAGCTAAAAAGGGAAGGTATGAGAGGTGCGCGAAAACACAACGATATTGGGGAAGCTATGCGAGGTGCGCGAAAACACAGCGATTTAGCGGAGGCTATGAGAGGTGAGCGAAAACATTACAATATATGGCAAGCTATGAGAGGTGTGCGAAAACAGCGATATGGCGGAAGCTATGGGAGGCATACAAAAACATAGCAATATAGGGGAAGCTATGAGAGCCGTTTGATAACACAGCGATATAGGGGAAGATATGATAGGTGCGTGAAAACACAATGATATAGGGGAAACTATGGGAAGTGTGCGAAAACAGAGCAATACAGGAGAAGTTATGAGAGGTGTGCGATAACACAGCCATGTTGGGGAAGGTATGGGAGGTGCGCGAAAACACAGCACTATAGTGTAATATATGATACGTGCGAGTAAACACGGCTATATAGAGGAAGATATGGGACCTGTGCGAAAACACGGCGATATAGGGGAATGTATGAGAGGTGCGTGAATACACGTCACTATTGGGGAAGATATTAGGGATGAGCGAATACTCAGCTAAAAAGGGGAAGGTGTGAGAGGTGTGCGAGAACACGGTGATATAGGCAAAACTATGAGAGGTCAGCAAAAACACAGCGACATAGAGGAAGTTATGAGAGGTGCGCGAAAACACAACGATATAGGGGAAGCTATGTGAGGTCCGTGAAAACAGGGTGATATAGAGGAAGCTATGGGAGGCTCGTGAAAACACAGCCATATGAGGAAGGTATGAGAGGTGCACTAAAACACAGCAATATAGGGGAAGGTATGAGAGGTCTGCGAAAACACAGCGATATAGTGGTAGGTATGAGAGGTGTGCGAAAACACGATGATATAGGGGAAACTATGACAGGTGCGCGAAACACATCGATATAGTGGAAGTTATGAGAGGTGCGCAAAAACACAACAATACAGGGAAAGATATGCGAGGTGCGAGAAAACACAGCGATATAGGGAAAGGTATGGGAGGTGCACGAAAACGCGGCTAAATAAGGGAAGCTATGAGAGGTGCGCGAAAACACAGCGATATAGGGGAAGGTATGGGAGGTGCGTGAAAAACAAGTGATATAGGGGAAGCTATGGGAGGTGCGCGAACACACGGTGATATACGTAAATGTATGAGAGGTGCTTGAAAACAGTTCGATATAGGGGAAGCGACGAGAGGTGGGCGAAAATGCAGCGATATAAGGGACGGTATGAGATGTGCGTGAAAACACAACGGTATAGGGGAAGGTATTAGAGGTGCACAAAAACACAGCGATTTCAAGGGAGCTGTGAGAGGTGCACAAAAACATAGCGATATAGGGGAAGCTATCAGAGGTGCGCGAAAACACAACGATATAGAGGAAGTTATGATAGGCATGCAAAAAAAACAGCGATATAGGTGAAGCTATGGGAGGTGCACAAAAACACAGCGATATAGGGGAAGGTAGGGGAGGTGCGTAAAAATACGGTGATATAGGGGAAGGTATAAGAGGTGCATGAAACATGTCGACATAGGGGAAGGTATGAGAGATGAGTGAAAACTCAGCTAAAAAGGGAAGGTGTGAGAGGTGTGCGAAAACACAACGATATTGGGGAAGCTATGCGAGGTGCGCGAAAACACAGCGATTTAGGGGAAGCTATGAGAGGTGTGCGAAAACATTACAATATATGGCAAGCTATGAGAGGTGTGCAAAAACAGCGATATGGCGGAAGCTCTGGGAGGTATACGAAAACACAGCAATATAGGGGAAGCTATGAGAGCCGTTTGATAATACAGTGATATAGGGGAAGATATGAGAGCTGCGTGAAAACACGACAATGTAGGGGAAGCAATGGGAAGTGTGCGAAAACACAGAGATACAGGAGAAGTTATGAGAGGTGCGCGAAAACACAGTTATATTGGTGCAGATATGGGAGGTGCGTGAAAACACAACAATATAGGGAAAGGTATGAGAGGTGCGCGAAAACATGGCGATATAGGGGGATCTATGGGAGGTGCGTGAAAACACAGCAATATACGGAAAGCTCTCAGACGTGAGCGAAAACACAGCGATATAGGGGAAGCTATGGGAGGTGTGCGAAAACACAGTGATACAGCCGAATGTATGAGATGTGCATGAAAACACAGCAATACAGCGGAAGCTGTGGGAGGTGCAAGAAAACACAGCAATATATGGGAAGATATGAGACGTGCATGAAAACACAGTGATATAGGGGTAGGTATGTGAGGAGCGTGAAAACACAATGATATATGGGAAGCTATAGGAGGTGTCGAAAACAGAGCGATTTTGGGGAAGGTATGAGCGGTGCGAAAAAACACAGCAATATGGGGAAGCTATGAGAGGTGCGCGAAAACACATCGATATAGTGGAAGTAATGAGAGGTGCACGAAAACACAAGGACATAAGGGAAGGTATGCGAGCTGCGCGAAAACACGGCGATATAGGGGAAGGTATGACAGGTGCAAGACAACACAGCAATATAGGGGAAGTTACGGGTGGTGCGTGAAAAGACAGCGATATAGGAGAAGGAATGAGAGGTGCGTGATAACACATCGATGTAGGGGAAGCTATGCGACGTGTGCCAGAACACGGTTATATGGGAGAAGATATGAGAGGTGTGCAAAAGCACAGCGATTTGGGGAAATTGATGAGAGGTGCGTGAAAACATCGCAATTTCTGGGAAGCTAGGATAGGTGCGCGAAATCACGGCGAAAAAGGGGAAGCTATGGGAGGTGCGTGAAAACACAGCGATGTAGGGGAAGTTATGAGAGGTACGGGAAAACACATCAATATAGTGGAAGGTATGTGAGGTGCGCGAAAACACAGCGATATAGGGGAAGCTATGAGAGGTCTGCGAAAATACGCGTTATAGGGGCAGCTATGAGAGGTGCGTGTAAACACATCGATGCAGTGGAAGCTACGAGAGGTGCACGAAAACACAAAGACATAGGGGAAAGTATGCAAGGTGCGTGAAAACACAGTGATAGAGGGGAAGCTATGACAGGTGCGCGAAAACACATCGATACAGGGGAAGCTACGAGAGGCGCGTGAACACATCGATATAGTGCGAGGTATGAGATTTGAGCAAATACACAACGATATAGCAGAAGCTATGCGAGGTGCGCGAAAATACAGCAATATAGGGGAAGCTATGAGAGGTGCGTGAAAACACGGTGATATAGGGGAAGCTATCAGAGGGGACCGTTAACTCAGAGATATGTTCGACGGTATAAGAGGTGCACCAAAACACAACCATATAGGGGAATCTATGGGAGGAGAGCGAAAACATAGCGATATAGGGATAGCTATGAGAAGTGCACGAAAACGCAGTGATATATGGGAAGCTACGGGAGGTGCGCGAAAACTGAGGGATATAGGGGAAGGTATGAGAGGTGCGAGAAAACACAGTGATATATGGGAAGCTATGGGAGGTGCGTGAAAACACAGAGATGTAGGGGAAGGTATGAGTGGTGTGAGAAAATGCAGCGATATATGGGAAGCTATGGGAGGTGCACGACAACAGAGCGATATATGGGAAGGTATGAGAGGTGCACGAAAACGCAGCGATATAACGGAATGCATGAGATGTGCGCGAAAACACAGCAACACGGGGAAGCTGTGGGATGTGCAAGAAAACACAGCAATATATGGGAAGGCATGGGACGTGCGTGAAAGCACAGTAATATGGGGTAGGTATGCGAGGAGCGTGAAAACACAGTGATATATGGGAAACTATGGGAGGTGCGCGAAAACAGAGCGATTTTGGGGAAGGTATGAGAGGTGCGAGAAAACACAACGATATAGGGGAAGCTGTGAGAGGTGCACGAAAACACATCGATATAGTGGAAGATATGAGATTTGCGCAAAAACACTACGATATAGTGGAAGGTATGCAAGGTGCACGAAAACACAGCGATATAGGGGAAGCTATGAGTGGTGCGCGAAAACACGGTGATTCAGGGGAAGCTATGCAAGGGGACAGTTAACTCGGCGATATGTGCGACGGTATGAGAGGTGCACAAAAACACAACGATATAGGGGAAGCTATGGGAGGTGAGCAAAAACAGCGATATAGGGGAGTGTATGACAGGCGCAAGAAAACACAGCAATATAGGGGAAGCTACGGGAGATGCGTGAAAAGACGGCGATATAGGAGAAGGAATGAGAGATGCATGAAAACACAGCGATATAGGGGAAGGTATGAGAGGTGCTCGTAAACACGGCGAAAAAGGGGAAGCTATGGGAGGTGCGTGAAAATACAGCGATATAGGGGAAGGTATGAGAGGTGCATGAAAACACAGTGATATAGGGGAAGCTATGGGAGATGAGCGAAAACATAGTGATATAGGGAAAGCTATGAGACGTACGCGAAAACACAGCGATATAGGGCAAGGTATGACATGTGCAAGAAAACAGAGCAATATAGGGGAAGCTACCGGAGGTGCATGAAAAGACGGCGATATAGGAGAAGTTATGAGAGGTGCATGAAAACACAGTGATGTAGGGGAAGCTATGCGATGTGCACCAAAACACGGCTATAAGGAAGAAGTTATGAGAGGTGCGCAAAAACACAGCGATTTACGAAAAGCGATAGGTGGTGCGCGAAAGCAACGCAATATATGGGAAGCTAGGAGAGGTGCTCGAAAATACGGCGAAAAAGGGGAGGCTATGGGAGGTGCGTGAAAACACAGCGTTATAGGGGAAGTTTTGAGAGGTACGCAAAAACACATCGATATAGTGGAAGTTATGTGAGGTGCGCGAAAACACAGCGATATACGGGAAGCTATGAGAGGTCTGCGAAAACACGTGTTATAGGGGCAGCTATGAGAGGTGCGCGAAAACACACCGATGCAGGAGAAGCTACGAGAGGTGCACGAAAACTCAACGACACAGGGGAAGGTATGCGAGCTGCACGAAAACACAATGATATAGCGGAAAGTATGCGAGGTGTGTGAAAACACAGCGATATAGGGGAAGCTATGAGAGGTGCACGAAAACACAGCGATATAGGGGAAGGTATGACAGGTGCGCGAAAACACATCGATGCAGGAGAAGCTACGAGAGGTGCGCAAACACATCGACATAGTGGAAGGTATGAGATTTGCACAAAAACACAACAATATAGCGGAAGGTATGCGAGGTGTGCGAAAACACAGCGATATAGGGGAAGCTATGAGAGGTGCGCGAAAACACGGCGATACAGGGGAAGCTATGATAGGGGACAGTAAACTCAGCGATATGTGCGACGGTATGAAAGGTGCACGAAAACACAGCGAATAGGGGAAGCTATGGGAGGTGCGTGAAAACACAGCGATATAGGGGAAGGTATGAGAGGTACGCGAAAACACATCGATATAGTGGAAGGTATGTGAGGTGCGCGAAAATGCAGCGATATAGGGGAAGCTATGAGAGGTCTGCGAAAACACGCGTAATAGGGGCAGCTAAAAGAGATGCGCGAAAACACATCGATGCAGGAAAAGTTACGAGAGGTGCACAAAAGCACAACGACATAGGGGAAGGTATGCGAGGTGCGCTAAAACACGGCGATATAGGGGAAGCTATGAGAGGTGCGTGAAAACACAGCGATACAGGGGAAGCTATGATAGGGGACAGTAAACTCAGCGATATGTGCGACGGTATCAGAGGTGCACGAAAACACAGCGAATAGGGGAAGCTATGGGAGGTGCATGAAAACACGGCGATATAGGGGAAGGTATGAGAGGTACGCGAAAGCACATCGATATAGTGGAAGGTATGTGAGGTGCGCGAAAACGCAGCGATATAGGGGAAGCTATGAGAGGTCTGCGAAAACACGCGTAATAGGGGCAGCTAAAAGAGATGCGCGAAAACACATCGATGCAGGAAAAGCTACGAGAGGTGCACAAAAGCAAAACGACATAGGGGAAGGTATGCGACGTGCGCGAAAACACGGCGATATAGGGGAAGCTATGAGAGGGGACCGTTAACTCAGCGATATGTGCAATGGTATGAGAGGTGCATGAAAACACAGCGATGTGGGGGAAGCTATGAGAGGTGTGTGAAAACATCACAATATATGGCAAGCTATGGGAGGTGTGCAAAAACAGCGATATGGCGGAAGCTTTGGGAGTTATACGAAAACACAGCAATATAGGGGAAGCTATGAGAGCCGTTTGATAACACAGCGATATAGGGGAAGATATGAGAGGTGCATGAAAACACGACAATATAGGGGAAGCAATGGGAAGTGTGCGAAAACACAGAGATACAGGAGAAGTTATGAGAGGTGCGCGAAAACACAGCTATATTGGGGCAGATATGGGAGGTGTGCGACAACTCAGCTATAAGGGGAAGGTATGCGAGGTGCGCGAAAACACAACGATATAGGGGAAGCTATGAGAGGTCTGCAAAAACACGGCGATATAGGGGCAGTTTTGAGAGGTGCGTGTAAACACATCGATACAGGGGAAGCTACGAGAGGTGCGCGAAACACATCGATATAGTGGAAGGTATGAGAGGTGCGAAAAAACACAACAATATAGGGAAAGGTATGAGAGGTGCGCGAAAACATGGCGATATAGGGGAATCTATGGGAGGTGCGTGAAAACACAGCAATATACGGAAAGCTCTCAGACGTGAGCGAAAACACAGCAATATAGGGGAAGCTATGGGAGGTGTGCGAAAACACAGTGATACAGCGGAATGAATGAGATGTGCGTGAAAACACAGCAATACAGCGGAAGCTGTGGGAGGTGCAAGAAAACACAGCAATATATGGGAAGATATGAGACGTGCATGAAAACACAGTGATATAGGGGTAGGTATGCGAGGAGTGTGAGAACACAGTGAAATATGGGAAGCTATAGGAGGTGTGCGAAAACAGAGCGATCTTGGGGAAGGTATGAGAGGTGAGAGAAAGCACAACGATATGGGGAAGCTATGAGAGGTGCGCGAAAACACATCGATATAGTGGAAGTAATGAGAGGTGCACGAAAACACAACGACATAAGGGAAGGTATGCGAGCTGCGCGAAAACACGGCGATATAGGGGAAGGTATGACAGGTGCAAGACAACACAGCAATATAGGGGAAGCTATGGGTGGTGCGTGAAAAGACAGCGATATAGGAGAAGGAATGAGAGGTACACGAAAACACATCGATATAGTGGAAGGTATGTGAGGTGCGCGAAAACGCAGCGATATAGGGGAAGCTATGAGAGGTCTGCGAAAACACGCGTAATAGGGGCAGCTATGAGAGGTGCGTGTAAACACATCGATGCAGGGGAAGCTACGAGAGCTGCACGAAAACACAACGACATAGGGGAAGGTATGCGAGGTGCGTGAAAACACAGCGATATAGGGGAAGCTATGAGTGATGCGCGAAAACACGGCGATATAGGGGAAGCTATGAGAGGAGACCGTTAACTCAGCGATATGTACGACGGTATGAGAGGTGCACGAAAACACAGCGATGTAGGGGAAGCTATGGGAGGTGAGTGAAAACATAGTGATATAGGAATAGATATGAGAGGTGCGTGAAAACGCAGTGAATATGGGAAGCTACGGCAGGTGCGCGAAAGCTGAGGGATATTTGGGAAGGTATGAGAGGTGCAAGAAAACACAGCGATATAGGGGAAGGTATGACAGGTGCGCGAAAAGACGTCGATACAGGGGAAGCTACGAGAGATGCGCGAACACATCGATATAGTGGAAGGTATGAGATTTGCGCAAAAACACTACGATATAGCGGAAGGTACGCGAGGTGTGCGAAAACACAGCGATATAGGGGAAGCTATGAGAGGTGCGCGAAAACACGGCGATACAGGGGAAGCTATGAGAGGGGACAGTAAACTCAGTGATATGTGCGACGGTATGAGAGGTGCACGAAAACACAGCGATATAGGGTAAGCTATGGGAGGTGAGCGAAAACATCTTGAAAAGGGAAGCTATGGGAGGTGCGTGAAAACACAGCGATATAGGGGAAGTTATGCGAGGTACGCGAAAACACATCGATATAGTGGAAGGTATGTGAGGTGCGCGAAAACGCAGCGATATAGGGGAAGCTATGAGAGGTCTGTGAAAACACGCGTAATAGGGGCAGCTAAAAGAGATGCGCGAAAGCACATCGATACAGGAAAAGCTACGAGAGGTGCACGAAAACACGGCGAAAAAGGGGAAGCTATGGGAGGTGCGTGAAAACACAGCGATATATGGGAAGGTATGAGAGGTGCGCGAAAACACAGCGATATAGGGGAAGCTATGAGATGTGTGCGAAAACACGGTGATATAGGGGAAGGTATGACAGGTGCAAGAAAACACTGCAATATAAGGGAAGCTACGTGAGGTGCATGAAAAGACGGCGATATAGGAGAAGACATGAGAGGTGCACGATAACACTGCGATGTACGGGAAGCTATGCGAGGTGCGCCAGAACACGGCTATATGGGGGAAGATATGAGAGGTTCGCAAAAACACAGCATTTTGGGGAAAGCAATGAGAGGTGCGCGAAAACATCGCAATATATGGGAAGCTATGAGAGGTGCATGAAAACACGGCAAAATAGGGGAAGCTATGGGAGGTGCGTGAAAAGACGGCGATAACGTAGAAGGCATGAGAGATGCGCAAGAATACAGCAATGTAGGGGAAGCTACGCGAAGTGCGCCAGTACACGGCAATATGGGGGAAGATATGAGAGGTGCGCAAAAATATGGCGATTTGCGGAAAGCGATGAGAGGTGCACGAAAACACAGCGAGAAAAGGGAAGCTATGGGAGGTGTGTGAAAACACAGCGATATAGGAGAAGCTATGTGAGGTGCGTGAAAATACAGCGACCGAGGGGAAGGCATGAGAGGTGTGTGAAAACACATCGATACAGGGGAAGCTACGAGAGGTGCGCGAAAGCACATCGATATAGTGGAAGCTATGAGAGGTGCTCAAAAACACAACGATGCGTGACCACAAGACCATAAACGTGAAGATATGAGAGGTGCTTGAAAACACGTCAATATAGGGGAAGCGATGAGAGGAGCGCGAAAATGCAGCGATATAGGGGAAACTATGAGAGGTGTGAGAAAACATAGCGATATAGGCTGTTTTTTCGCACATCACTCATACCTTTCTTTGTATTGCGGTGTTTTTGCACACCTCCCATAGCTTCCCCAATATCATTGTGTTTTTGCACACCTCTCACACCTTCCCCCATATCGCCGTGTTTTCCTGTACCTCTAATATCTTCCCCTATATCGCTGTGTTATCAAGCAGCTCTCATAGCCTCCACTATATTGCTATGTTGTCGCATAACTCCCATAGATATTAGAGCTACAGGAAACACAGCCATAATGGGGAAGCTATGGAAGGTGCACAAAAACACAACGATAAGGGGAAGGTATGGGAGTTGTGCGAAAACACAGCGCTATAGGGGAAGCTATGAGTGGTGCGTAAAAACATCGCAATATATGGCAAGCTATGAGACGTGTGAAAAAACAGCGATATAGCGGAAGCTAAGGGAGGTATGCTACAACACAGCAATATGGGAAAGATTTGAGAGGTGCACGAAAACACGGCGATATACAGGAAGCAATAAGAGGTAAGCGAAAACACAGCGATATAGGGGAAGGTATGACAGGTGTGCGAAAACACAATTATGTTGGGGAAGCTATGAGAGGTACGTGAAAACACAGTGATATAGGGGAAGTTCTGAGAGGTGTGTGAAATACGTCGATATAGGGGAAAGTATGAGAGAGGAGCGGAAACCAGCTAAAAAGGGGAAACTATGAGAGGTGCGTGAAAACACAACGATATTGGGGAAGCTATGCGAGGTGCGCGAAAACATGGCAATATAGGGGAATTTATGGGACGTGTGCGAAAACACAGCGATATAGTGAAAGGTATGGGAGGTACGCGACAACATAGCAATATAGGGGAAGCTATGAGAGCTGCTTGATAACACGGTGATATAGGGGAAGGTATGAGAGATACTCAAAAACACAACTATATAGGGGAAGCTATGGGAGGCGCGTGAAAACACAGCGATATAGGGGAAGTTCTGAGAGGTGCGTGAAACATGCAGATATCGGGGAAGCTATGAGAGGTGTGCGAAAACACAGCGATATAGGGGAAGCTATGCGAGGTGCGCCAGAACACGGCTATATGGGGGAAGATATGAGAGGTGCGCAAAAACACAGCAATTTGGGGAAAGCAATGAGAGGTGCGCGAAAACATCGCAATATATTGGAAGCTATGAGAGGTGCGTGAAAACACGGCAAAATAGGGAAAGCTATGGGAGGAGAGTGAAAACATAGCAATATAGGGGAAGCTACGGGAGGTGCGTGAAAAGACAGCGATAACGTAGAAGGCATGAAAGATGCGCAAGAATACAGCAATGTAGGGGAAGCTATGCGAAGTGCGCCAGAACACGGCAATATGGGGGAAGATATGAGAGGTGCGCAAAAATATGGTGATTTGCGGAAAGCGATGAGAGGTGCGCGAAAACATCACAATTTATGGGAAGGTATAAGAGGAGCGCGAAAACACAGCGAAAAAAGGGAAGCTATGGGAGGTGTGTGAAAACACAGCGATACAGGGGAAGGTATGAGAGGTGCGTGAAAACACATCGATATAGTGGAAGGTAGGTGAGGTGCGCGAAAACACAGCGATATAGGAGAAGCTATATGAGGTGCGTGAAAATACAGCGATCTAGGGGAAGGCATGAGAAGTGTGTGAAAACACATCGATACAGGGGAAGCTACGAGAGGTGCGCGAAAACACATCGATATAGTGGAAGCTATGAGAGGTGCTCAAAAACACAACGATGCGTGACCACAAGACCATAAACGTGAAGCTATGAGAGGTGCTTGAAAACACGTCAATATAGGGGAAGCGATGAGAGGAGCGCGAAAATGCAGCGATATAGGGGAAACTATGAGAGGTGCGAGAAAACATAGCGATATAGGCTGTTTTTTCGCACATCACTCATACCTTCCTTTGTATTGCTGTGTTTTTGCACACCTCCCATAGCTTCCCCAATATCATTGTGTTTTTGCACACCTCTCACACCTTCCCCCATATCGCCGTGTTTTCCTGTACCTCTAATATCTTCCCCTATATCGCTGTGTTATCAAGCAGCTCTCATAGCTTCCACTATATTGCTATGTTGTCGCGTACCTCCCATAGATATTAGAGGTACAGAAAACACAGCCATAATGGGGAAGGTATGGAAGGTGCACAAAAACACAACGATAAGGGGAAGGTATGGGAGTTGTGCGAAAACACAGCGCTATAGGGGAAGCTATGAGTGGTGCGTAAAAACATCGCAATATATGGCAAGCTATGAGAGGTGTGAGAAAACAGCGATATAGCGGAAGCTGTAGGAGGTATGCTACAACACAGCAATATGAGAAAGATTCGAGAGGTACACGAAAACACGGCGATATACAGGAAGCAATAAGAGGTAAGCGAAAACACAGCGATATGGGGAAGGTATGACAGGTGTGCGAAAACACAATTATGTTGGGGAAGCTATGGGAGGTGCGTGAAAACACAGCGATAGAGGGGAAGTTCTGAGAGGTGTGTGAAATACGTCGATATAGGGGAAGGTATGAGAGAGAAGCGGAAACTCAGCTAAAAAGGGGAAGGTATGAGAGGTGCGTGAAAACACAACAATATTGGGGAAGCTATGGGAGCTGCATGAAAACACTGCGATATAAGAGAATGTATCAGTGGTGAGCGAAAACACAACGATGTAGGGGAAGCTATATGAGGTGCGTGAAAACACAGCGATTTAGGGGAAGCTATGGGAAGTGTGCGTAAACATGGCGATACAGGAGAAGCTATGAGAGGAGCGCGAAAACACGGCCATATTGGGGAAGGTATGGGAAGTGTGTGAAAACACAACGATAAGGGGAAGGTATGGGACGTGCGCGAAAACACAGCACTATAGTGGAATATATGAGACGTGCGCGAAAACACGGCGATATAGAGGAAGATATGTGAGGTGCGCAAAAATAGGAATATATGGGAATTTATGGGACGTGTGCGAAAACACAGCGATATAGTGGAAGGTATGGGAGGTACGCGACAACATAGCAATATAGGGGAAGCTATGAGAGCTGCTTGATAACACGGCGATATAGGGGAAGGTATTAGAGGTGCTCAAAAACACAACGATATAGGGGAAGCTATGGGAGGCGCGTGAAAACACAGTGATATAGGGAAAGTTCTGAGAGGTGCGTGAAACATGCAGATATAGGGGAAGCTATGAGAGGTGTGCGAAAACACAGCGATATAGGGGAAGGCATGTGAGGTGCACGAAAACACAGCGATATAGGGGAAGGTATGAGAGGTGCGTGAAATCACGGCGATATAGGGGAAGGTATGAGAGGTGCGCGAAAAAACAGTGATATAGGGGAAGGGATGGGAGATGCGCAAACACAGGGCGACATACGTAAAGGTATGAGAGGTGCTTAAAAACAGGTCGATATAGTGGAAGCGATGAGAGGTGCATGAAAACACTGCGATATACAGGAAGCAATAAGAGGTAAGTGAAACACAGCGATATAGGGGAAGGTATGACAGGTGTGCGAAAACACAATTATGTTGGGGAAGCTATGGGAGGTGCGTGAAAACACAGCGACATAGGGGAAGTTATGAGAGGTGTGTGAAATACGTCGATATAGGGGAAGGTATGAGAGAGGAGCGAAAACTCAGCTAAAAAGGGGAAGTTATGAGAGGTGTGTGAAAACACAACGATATTGGGGAAGCTATGCGAGGTGTGTGAAAACACAACGATATTGAGGAAGCTATGCCAGGTGCGCGAAAATATGGCGATATAAAGGAAGCTATGGGAGCTGCATGAAAATACTGTGATATAGGAGAATGTATCAGTGGTTCGCGAAAACGCAGCGATGTAGGGGAAGCTATGCGAGGTGCGCCAGAACACGGCAATATGGGGGAAGATATGAGAGGTGCGCAAAAACACAACGATTTGGGGAAAGCGATGAGAGGTGCATGAAAACGTTGCAATATATGGGAAGCTATGAGAGGAGCGCGAAAACACGGCGAAAAAGAGGAAGCTATGGGATGTGCGTGAAAACACAGCAATATAGGGTAAGTTATGAGAGGTGCGTGAAAACATATCAATATGATGGAAGATACGTGAGGTGCGCGAAAACACAACAATTTAGGGGAAGCTATGAGAGGTCTGCGAAAACACGGCGATACAGGTGAAGTTATGAGATGTGAGCGAAAACACAGGGATATTGGGGAATCTATGGGAGGAGCACCAAAACAACAGCGATATAGGGGAAGGTATGGGAGGTGTGCGGAAACGTGGCAATATAGGGGAAGGTATGAGAGGTGCACGAAAACACAGCGATACAGTGGAAGTTATCAGAGTTGCGTGAAAACATGACGATAAAGTGAAATGTATGAGAGGTGCGCAGAAACATGGCTATATAGGGGATGGTATGAGAGATAAGTGAAAACACAGCTAAAAGGGGGAAGGTCTGAGAGGTGTACGAAAACACGGCGATATAGGGGTAGCTATGAGAGGTGCGCGAAAACGCAGCAATATATGGGAAGCCATGGGAGATGCGTGATAACAGAGTGATATAGAGGAAGGTATGAGGAGTGCGAGAAAACACAGCAATATAGGAGAAGCTATAGGAAGTGCGCAAAAACACAGCGTTATAGGGGAAGTTATCAGAGGTGCGTGAAAACATGGCGATATAAGGGAATGTATGAGAGGTGCGCAGAAACACGGCTATATAAGGGATGGTATAACATTGCAATATATGACAAGCTATGAGAGGTGTGCGAAAACAGCGAGAAAGCGGAAGCTATGGGAGGTACGCAACAACATAACAATATAGTGGAAGCTATGAGAGCTGCTTGATAACACAGCGATATAGGGGAAGATATTAGAGGTACAGGAAAACACAGCGATATAGGGGAAGGTGTGAGAGGTGTGCAAAAACACAATGATATTGGGGGATATATGGGAGGTGTGCAAAAACACAGCAATACATAGGAAGGTATGAGTGATGCGCGAAAACACAGCCATAATTGGGAAGCTATGGAAGGTGCACAAAAACACAGCGATAAGGGGAAGGTATGGGAGGTGTGCGCAAACACAGCGCTATGGGGAAGCTATGAGAGGTGCGCAAAAACATCGCAATATATAGCAAGCTATGAGAGGTGTGAAAAAACAGCGATATAGCGGAAGCTATGGGAGGTATGCTACAACACAGCAATATGGGAAAGATTTGAGAGGTGCACGAAAACAGGGCGATATACAGGAAGCAATAAGAGGTAAGTGAAAACACAGCGATATAGGGGAAGGTAAGACAGGTGTGCGAAAACACAATTATGTTGTGGACGCTATGGGAGGTGCGTGAAAACACAGCGATATAGAGGAAGTTATGAGAGGTGTGTGAAATACGTCGATATAGGGGAAGGTATGAGAGAGGAGTGAAAACTCAGCTAAAAAGGGGAAGTTATGAGAGGTGTGTGAAAACACAATGATATTGGGGAAGCCTATGCGAGGTGTGTGAAAACACAACAATATTGGGGAAGCTATGCCAGGTGCGCGAAAACATGGCGATATAAAGGAAGCTATGGGAGCTGCATGAAAACACTGTGATATAGGAGAATGTATCAGTGGTTCGCGAAAACGCAGCGATGTAGGGGAAGCTATGCGAGGTGCGCCAGAATACGGCAATATGGGGGAAGATATGAGAGGTGCGCAAAAACACAGCGATTTGGGGAAAGCAATGAGAGGTGCATGAAAACGTTGCATTATATGGGAAGCTATGAGAGGTGCACGAAAACACGGCGAAAAAGAGGAAGCTATGGGATGTGCTTGAAAACACAGCGATATAGGGTAAGTTATGAGAGGTGCGTGAAAACATATCAATATGATGGAAGATATGTGAGGTGCGCGAAAACAGCAATTTAGGGGAAGCTATGAGAGGTCTGCGAAAACACGCGTTATAAGGGCAGGTATGAAAGGTGCACAAAAACACAACGACATAGGGGAAGGTATGCGAGCTGGGTGAAAACACAGTGATATAGGGGAAGCTATGAGAGGTGCGCGAAAACACGGCGATATAGAGGACGGTACGACAGGTGCGCGAAAATACATCAATATAGGGGAAGCTACGAGAGATGCGCGAACACATCGATATAGTGGAAGGTATGAGATTTCCGCAAAACCACAACGATATAGGAGAAGCTGTGAGAGGTGCGCTAAAACACGGCGATGCAGGGGAAGCTATGAGAGGTGTGCGAAAACGCAGTGATATATGGGAAACTACGGGAGGTGCGCAAATACAGAGGCATATAGGGGAAGATATCAGAGGTGCACGAAAACACAGCGGTATATGGGAAGCTATGGGAGGTGCACGACAACAGATCGATATAGGGGAAGGTATCAGAGGTGCACGAAAACACAGCGATATAGGGGAAACTATGAGAGGTGTGCGAAAACATGGCAATATAATGGACGCTATGTGAGGTGCGTAAAAATGCAGTGATCTAGGGGAAGCCATGAGAGGTGTGTGAAAACATCGCCATATATGGCAAGCTATGAGAGGTGTGAGAAAACAGTGAGAAAGCAGAAGCTATGGGAGGTATGCGAAAACACAGCAATTTAGGGGAAGCTATGAAAGCTGCTTGATAACACAGCGATATATGGGAAAGTATGAGAGGTGCGCGAAAACACATCAATACAGTGGTAGGTATGAGAGGTGCGCAAAAACACAATGATATAGGGGAAGGTATGCGAGGTAAGCGAAAACAGAGTGATATAGGGGAAGCTATGGGTGGTGCGCAAACACAAGGTGATATACGTGAAGGTATGAGAGGTGCTTGAAAACACGTCGATATAGGGGATGTGATGAGGGGAGCATGAAAATGCAGCGATATAGGGGACGGTATGAGAGGTGCGTGAAAACACAGCGATATAGGGGTAGGTATGCGAGGTGCAAGAAAACACAGCCATATAGGGGAAGGGATGATAGGCATGCGAAAACACAGCAATATAGCGGAAGGTATGAGAGGTATGCGAAAACGCAGCGATATATGGGAAGCTGTGGGATGTGCACGAAAACAGAGCGATTTGGGGGAAGTTATGAGAGGTGCGTGAAAACATCGTAATATATGGGAAGCTATCAGAGGTGCGCGATAACACGGCAAAAAATGGGAAGCTATGGGAGGTGCGTGAAAACACAGCGATATAGGTGAAAGTATGAGAGGTGTGCGAAAACACATCAATATAGGGGAAGGTATGCGAGGTGGGTGAAAACACAGCAATATAGGGGAAGCTATGAGAGGTCAGCAAAACATGGCGATATAGGGGAAGGTATGAGAGGTGCACGAAAACACATCGATAGAGAGGAAGCTACGAGAGGTGCGCGAAACACATCGATATAGTGGAAGATATGAGACGTGCGCAAATACACAACGATATAGTGCAAGGTATGAGAGGTGCGCGAAAACACAGTACTATAGGGGATGCTATGAGAGGTGCGCCAGAACACGGCTATATGGGGGAAGATATGAGAGGTGCGCAAAAACACAGCGATTTGGGGAAAGCGATGAGAGGTGCGCGAAAACATCGCAATATATGGGAAGCTATGAGAGGTCTGCGAAAACACAGCGAAAATGGGGAAGCTGTGGGAGGTGCGTGAAAACACAGCGATATAGCGGAAGGTATGAGAGATGCGCGAAAACACATCAATATAGTGGGTGTTATGTGAGGTGCGCGAAAGCACAGCGATATAGGGGAATCTATGAGAAGTCTGCAAAAACACGTGTTATAGGGGCAGTTATGAGAAGTGCGCAAAAACACATCGATGCAGGAGAAGCTATGAGCGGGGCACGAAAACACGACGACATAGGAGAGGTATGCGAAGTGCGTGAAAACACAGCGATATAGGAGAAGCTATGAAATGGTGCGTGGAAACATGGCGATATAGGGGACGCCATGAGAGGTGTGTGAAAACATCGCCATATATGGCAAGCTATAAGAGGTGCACGAAAACAGTGATATGGCGGAAGCTATGGGAGGTATGCGAAAACACAGCAATATAGGGGAAGCTATGAAAGCTGCTTGATAACACAGCAATATACGGGAATGTATGAGAGGTGCGTGAAAACACAATGATATAGAGGAAGGTATGAGAGGTAAGAGAAAACAGCGATATAGGGGAAGCTTTGAGAGGTGCGCAAAAACACAGCGATAATGGGGAAGCTATGAGAGGTGCACGAAAACACAGCGATACAGGGGAAGCTATGTTAGGAGCGTGAAAACACGGTGATATAGGAGAAGGTATGAGAGGTGCGCGAAAAGACAGAGATATATGGGAAGCTATGGAAGGTGTGTGAAAACAGGACGATATCGGGCAGTTATGGGAAGTGCGCAAAAACACATCGATGTAGGGGAAGCTATGCGAGGTGCGCGAAAACACACCGATACAGAGGAAGGTATGAGCGGTGCGTGAGAACATGGCGAAGTAGGGGAATGTATGAGAGGTGTGCGAAAACAGAGCGACATAGGGGAAGGTATGAGAGGTGCACGAAAACATAGTGACATAGGGGAGGTATGAGAGGTGCACGAAAACATAGCGATTTAGGGGAAGGTATAAGAGGGAGGCGAAAACACGGCCGTATAGCGAAAGCTATGGCAGGTGCGCGAAAAGACATCAATATAGGGGAAGCTCTGAGACGTGTGCGAAAACACAGCTATATAGGGGAAGCTATGGGAGGTGTGCGAAAACACAGCGATACAGCAGAAGGTATGAGATGTGCGCAAAAACAGAGCAATATAGTGGAAGCTATGGGAGGTGCGTGAAAACACAACAATATATGGGACGGTATGCGAGGTGCATGAAAACACAGTGATATTGGGGATGGAATGAGAGGTGCACAAAAACACATCGATATGCGGGAAGCTATGAGAGGTGCGCGAAAACATGGCGCTATAGGGGAAGCTATAAGAGGTGAGCGAAAACACAGCGATATAGGGGAAGCTATAGGAGGTGTGCAAAAACACAGCGATATAGGGGAAGGTATGAGAGGCACGCGAAAACACAGCAATACTTGGGAAGCTATGGGAGGTGCGTGAAGAAACAGCAAAATAGGGGAAGGTATGCGAGGTGCGCAAAAACCCAGTAATGTAGGGGAAGCTATGGGATGTGCATGAAAACACAGCAATATTGGGGAAGTTATGAGAGGTGCACAAAAATACATCGATATACGGGAAGCTACGAGAGGCGCGTGAAAACACATCAGTATTGGGGAAGCTACAATAGGTGCGTGAAAACACATCGATATACTTGAAGATATGAGGGGTGCTCGAAAACACAACGATGTAGAGGAAGCAATGAGAGGTGCGCAAATACACATCAATATGGGGAAGCTATGAGAGGTGCGCGAAAACACAGCGATATAGGGGAAGCTATGGCAGGTGCAAAAAATCACAGCGATATAGGGGAAGATATGAGAGGTGCACGAAAACACATCGATATGGGGAAGCTATGAGATGTGCGCGAAATCACAGCGATATAGCGGAATGCATGAGAGGTGGCGAAAACAGAGATTTTGGGAAAGCTATGAGACGTGTGCATAAACACAGCGCTGTAGGGGAATATATCAGAGGTGTGCGAAAACACGAAAACACGATATAGGGGTATTTATGGCAGGTGCGCGAAAACACAGCGATATAGGGGAAGGTATGAGAGCTGTGCGAAAACACAGTGGTATAGGGGAAGCAATGGGAGGTGCGCGAAAACACGGCGATGTACCTGAAGGAATGAGAGGTGTGTGAAAACACGTCGATATAGGGGAAGTGATGAGAGGTGGTCGAAAACACGGTGGTATAGAAGAAGGTATGAGAGATGAGCGAAAACTCAGCTAAAAAGGGGAAGATATGAGATGTGCACAAGAATACTGCGATATAGGCAAAGCTATGAGAGGTGTGCAAAAACACAGCGACATAGGGGAAGCTATGGGAAGTGCGCCAAACACAGCGATATTGGGGAAGCTATTGGAGGTGAGCGAAAACACAGCGATATAGGGGGAAGTTATGAGATGTGCGCGAAAACACAGCGATATAGGGGAAGCTATGGGAGGTGTGCAAAAACTCAGCGATAAGGGGAAGGTATGGGTGGTGCGCGAAAACACAGCGATTTAGGGGAAGGTATGAGAGGGACGCGATAACACCGCGATATAGGGGAAGGTATGAGAGGTGCGCAAAAACACGGTGATGTAGGGGAATGTATGAGAGGTGAGCGAAAACACAGCAATATAATGGAAGTTATGGAACATGCATGAAAACACGGCGATATAGGAGAAGATATCAGGGGGCGCCAAAGCACAGAGATATAGGGGAAGCTATGAGAGGTGCACGAAAACACAGCGATATAGGGGAAGCTATGAGAGGTGCATGAAAACACAGCGATAAGGGGAAGGTATGGGAGGTGCGCGAAAACACATCGATACAGTGGTAGGTATGAGAGGTGCGCAATAACACAATGATATAGGGGAAGGTATGCGAGGTAAGCGAAAACACAGCGATATAGGGGTATTTATGGGAGGTGTGCGAAAACACGGTGATATAGGGAAATCTATGGGAGGTGTCTGAAAACACAGCGATATAGGAGCATTTATGGCAGGTGCGCGAAAACACAGCAATACAGGGGAAGGTATGAGCGATGTGCCATAACATGGTGATGTAGGGGAATGCATGAGAGGTGAGCGAAAACACAGCAATATAAGGGAAGTTACGGAACGTGCGCGAAAACACAACAATATCGTGGAAGCTATGGGAGGTGCATGAAATCGGCGATATAGGAGAAAACATGAGAGGTGCGCGAAAGCACAGAGATATAGGGGAAGCTATGAGAGGTGCGCGAAAACATGCTGATATAGGGGAAGCTATGAGAGGTGCGCGAAAACACAGCAATATACAGGAAGGTATGAGAGTTGCGCGAAAACACAGTGAGAAGCAATGGGAGAAGCAATGGGAGGAGCGCAAAAATACGTCGATATACGTGAAGGAATGAGAGGTGTGTGAAACTGGTCGATACAGGGAAAGCGATGAGAGGTGGGCAAAAACATGGTGATGTAGGAGAAGGTATGAGAGATGAGCAAAAACTCAGCTAAAAAGGGGAAGGTATGAGATGTGCGCGACAACACTGCGATATAGGCAAAGCTATGAGAGGTGAGCGAAAACACAGCGATATAGGGGAAAGTATGGGAAGTGCGCCAAACACAGCGATATAGGGGAAGCTATTGGAGGTGCGCGAAAACACAGCGATATAGGGGAAGCTATGGGAGGTGCGCGAAAACACAGCGACATAGGGGAAGCTATGGGAGGTGTGCAAAAACTCAGCGATAAGCGGAAGGTGTGTGAGGTGTGCGAAAACACAGCGATTTAGGGGAAGGGATGAGAGGGAGGCGAAAACACAGCGATATAGGGGAATATATGA
Organism: Mobula birostris; assembly: GCF_030028105.1. NCBI lineage: Eukaryota > Metazoa > Chordata > Chondrichthyes > Myliobatiformes > Myliobatidae > Mobula > Mobula birostris. The sequence goes on along the minus strand of NW_027275938.1, from coordinate 231,096 downwards.
GAGATGCGCGATAACACGGCGATATAGGGAAATCTATGGGAGGTGCACGAAAACACAGCAATATAGGGGAAGGTATGTGAGCTGCGCGAAAACACAGTGATAAAGGGGAAGCAATGGGAGGTGCGCGAAAATACAGCGTTATACCTAAAGGAATGAGAGGTGTGTGAAAACAATTGATATAGGGAAAGCGATGAGAGGTGGGCGAAAACACGGCGATGTTGGAGAAGGTATGAGAGATGAGCGAAAACTCAGCTAAAAATGGGAAGGTATGAGATGTGCGCGACAACACTGCGATATAGGTGAAGCTATGAGAGGTGAGCAAAAACACAGCGATATAGGGGAAAGTATGGAGGTGCGCCAAACACAGCGATATAGGGGAAGCTATTGGAGGTGCGCGAAAACACAGCGACATAGGTGAAGCTATGGGAGGTGTATAAAATCTCAGCGATAAGGAGAAGGTGTGGGAGGTGTGCGAAAACACATCGATATGGGGAACCTACGAGAGGGGCGCGAAAACACAGCGATTATAGTGGAATGTATGAGAGGTGGCGAAATCACAGAGATTTTTGAAAAGCTATGAGAGGTGCGTGTAAACACAGCACTATAGGGGAATATATGAGAGGTGCGCAAAAACACGGCGATGTAGGGAAATCTATGGGAGGTGTCCGAAAACACAGCGATATAGGAGTATTTATGGCAGGTGCGCGAAAACACAGCGATATAGGGGAAGCTATGGGAGGTGCCTGAAAACACGGCGATATAGGAGAATGTATGAGAGGTGCACGAATACACAGCGATGTAGGGGAAGATATGCCATGTGTACGAAAACAAGGCGATATAGGGGATGGTATGAGGGCTGCACGAAAACACAGTGATATAGGGGAAGCTATGGGAGGTGCACGAAAACACGGCGATATACGTAAAAGAATGAGAGGTGCGTAAAAACACGTTGATATAGGGGAAGCGATGAGTGTTGCGCGAAAATGCAGCGATATAGGGGAAGGTATGCAAGGTGCGTGAAAACACAGCAACATAGGGGAAGCTAAGGGAGGTGTGCAAAAACTCAGCGATAAACGGAAGGTGTGGCAGGTGCGCAAAAACACAGCGATTTAGGGGAAGGGATGAGAGTGAGGCGAAAAGACAGCGATATAGGGGAATATATGTGAGCTGCGCGAAAACACACTGATAAAAGGGAAGCAATGGGAGGTGCGCGAAAATACGGCGTTATATGTAAAGGAATGAGAGGTGTGTGAAAACAATTGATATAGGGAAAGCGATGAGAGGTGGGTGAAAACAGGGCGATGTTGGAGAAGGTATGAGAGATGAGCGAAAACTCTGCTAAAAAGGGGAAGTTATGAGATGTGCGCGACAACACTGCGATATAGGCAAAGCTATGAGAGGTGCGCCAAACACAGCGATATAGGTGAAGCTATTGGAGGTGCGCGAAAACACAGCGATATAGTGGAATGTATGAGAGGTGGCAAAAACTCAGAGATTTTGGGAAAGCTATGAGAGGTGCGTGTAAACACAGCGCTATAGGGGAATATATGAGAGGTGCGCAAAAACACGGTGATATAGGGAAATCTATGGGAGGTGTCCAAAAACACAGCGATATAGGGACATTTATGGCAGGTGCGCGAAAACACAGCGATACAGGGGAAGGTATGAGCGGTGTGCAAAAACACGGTAATGTAGGAGAATGTATGAGAGGTGAGCGAAAACACAGCAATATAAGGGAAGTTATTAGACTTGCGCGAAAACACAGCGATATTGTGGAAGCTATGGGAGGTGCATGAAATCACGGCGATATAGGAGAAGATATGAGAGGTGCGCGAAAGCACAGAGATATAGGGGAAGCTATGAGAGGTGCGCGAAAACACGATGATGTAGAAGAAGGTATGAGAGATGAGCGAAAACTCAGCTAAAAAGGGGAAGGTATGAGATGTGCGCGACAACACTGCGATATAGGCAAAGCTATGAGAGGTGAGCGAAAACACAGCGATATAGGGGAAAGAATGGGAAGTGCGCCAAACACAGCGATATAGGGGAAGCTTTTGGAGGTGCACGAAAACACAGCGATATAGGGGAAGTTATGGGAGGTGTGCAAAAACTCAGCGATAAGGGGAAAGTGTTGGAGGTGCGCGAAAACACAGCGATTTAGGGGAAGGTATGAGAGGGAGGTGAAAACACAGCGATATAGGGGAATATATGAGAGATGCGCGAAATCACGGCGATATAGGGAAATCTATGGGAGGTGCACGAAAACACAGCAATATAGGGGAAGTTATGTGAGCTGCGCGAAAACACACTGATAAAGGGGAAGTAATGGGAGGTGCGCGTCAATACGGCGTTATACGTACTGGAATGAGAGGTGTGTGAAAACAAATTGATATAGGGAAAGCGATGAGAGGTGGGTGAAAACACGGCGATGTTGGAGAAGGTATGAGAGATGAGCGAAAACTCAGCTAAAAAGGGTAAGGTATCAGATGTGCACGACAACACTGCGATATAGGCAAAGCTATGAGATGTGAGCAAAAACACAGCGATATAGGGGAAAGTATGGAGGTGCGCCAAACACAGCGATATAGGGGAAGCTATTGGAGGTGCGCGAAAACACAGCGATATAGGGGAAGCTATTGGAGGTGTGCAAAATCTCAGTGATAAGGGGAAGGTACGGGAGGTGTGCAAAAACACAGAGCTATAGGGGAATGTATGAGCGGTGGTCAAAAAAATGGCGCTATAGGGGAATATATGAGAATTGCGCGAAATCAGTGACATAGGGGAAGCAATGGGAGGTGCACGAAAAGACGGCGATATACGTGAAGGAATGAGAGGCGTGTGAAAACACGTCGATATAGGGAAGGCGATGAGAGGTGGGCGAAAATACGGTGATGGAGAAGGTATGGGAGATGAGCGAAAACTCAGCTAAAAAGGGGAAGGTATGAGATGTGTGTGCCAACACTGCGATATAGGCAAAGCTATGAGAGGTGAGCAAAAACACAGCGATTTAGGGGAAAGTATGGGAGGTGTGCGAAATCGTAGCGATATAGGGGATGGTATGCAAGGTGCGTGAAAACACAGTGCTATAGGGGAAGGTTTGACAGGTACGCAAAATCACAATGATATAGGGGAAGCTAGGGGAGGTGCGCGAAAACACAGCAATATAGGGGAAGCTCTGAGACGTGCGCGAAAACACAGCTATATAGGAGAAGCTATGGGAGGTGTGCGAAAGCACAGCAATACATGGAAAAATATGGGAGGTGCGTGAAAAAAAAGCGATATAGGGGAAGATATGCGAGGTGCACAAAAACACAGCAATGTAGGGGAAGTTATGGGATGTGCATGAAAACACATTGATATACGGGAAGCTATGAGAGGTGCGCGAAAACACGGCGATATAGTGGAAGTTATGAGAGGTGCGCGAAAACACATCGATATTGGGGAAGCTACGATAGATGTGTAAAAACACATCGATATACTTGAAGGTATGAGAGGTGCGTGAAAACACTACGATGTAGGGGAAGCAATGGTAGGTGCGCGAAAACACAGCGACATGGGGGAAGTTATGAGAGGTGCGCAAAAACACGGTGATGGGGAATGTATGAGAAGAAATCTATGAGAGGTGTCCGAAAACACAGCGATATAGGGGTATTTATGGCAGGTGTGCGAAAACACAGTGATATAGGGGAAAGAATGAGAGGTGTGTGAAAACATGTCTATATAGGGGAAGCGATGAAAGGTGCGCGAAAACACGGCGGTATAGAAGGAGGTATGAGAGATGAGCGAAAACTCAGCTAAAAAGGGGAAGGTATGAGATGTGCGCGACAACACTGCGATATAGGCAAAGCTATGAGAGTTGAGCAAAAACACAGCGATATAGGGGAAGCTATGGGAGGTGTGCCAAACACAGCGATATAGGGGAAGCTATGAGAGATGCGCCAAACACAGCGATATAGGGGAAGCTATGAGAGGTGTGTGAAAACACAGCGATATAGGGGAGGCTATGGGAGGTGTGCAAAAACTCAGTGATAAGGAGAAGTTATGGGAGGTGCACAAAAACACGGTGATGTAGGGGAATGTATGAGAGGTGAGCGAAAACACAGCAATATAAGGGAAGTTATTAGATGTGCGCGAAAACACAGCGATATAGTGGAATGTATGAGAGGTGGCGAAATCACAGAGATTTTGGGAAAGCTATGAGAGGTGCGTGTAAACACAGCGCTATAGGGGAATATATGAGAGGTTCACAAAAACACGGCGATATAGGGAAATCTATGGGAGGTATCCGAAAACACAGCGATATAGGGGTATTTATGGCAGGTGCGCGAAAACACAGTGCTATGAAGGAAGTTATGGGACGTGCGCGAAAACACAGCAATATAGTGGAAGCTATGGGAGGTGCCTGAAATGACGGCGATATAGGAGAAGATATGAGTGGTGCGTGAAAACACAGAGATATAGGGAAATCTATGAGAGGTGCGCGAAAACAGAGCGATATAGGGGAAGGCATGAAAGGTGCGAGAAAACACAGTGATATACACAGTGAAAACACAGTAGCCCTTGTGGCTACGGGAGGTCAGGGGGTATGGAGGGAAGGCTGGGGCGGGGTTCTGAGTTGGAAGATCAGCCATGATCATAATAAATGGCGGTGCAGGCTCGATGGGCCGAATGGCCTATTCCTGCACCTATTTTCTATGTTTCTATGCTTCTATATAGGTGAAGCTATGGGAAGTGCGTGAAAACACAGCGATATAGTGGAATGTATGAGAGGTGGCAAAAACTCAGAGATTTTGGGAAAGCTATGAGAAGTGCGTGTAAACACAGCGCTATAGGGGAATATATGAGCGGTTCGCAAAAACACGGTAGTGTAGGGGAATGTATGAGAGGTGAGCGAAAACACAGATATAGGGAAATCTATGAGAGGTGCGTGAAAACATAGCGATATAGGAGAAGATATGAGTGGTGCGCGAAAACACAGAGATATAGGGAAATCTATGAGAGGTGCGCGAAAACACAGCAATATATGGGAAGCTATGGGCGGTTCACAGAAACAGAGCGATATAGGGGAAGGCATGAAAGGTGCGAGAAAACACAGTGATATAGGGGAAGCTATGGGAGGTGCCTGAAAACAAGGCGATACAGGAGAATGTATGAGAGGTGCGCGAATACACAGCGATGTAGGGGAAGCTATGCCATGTGCATGAAAACAAGGCGATATAGAGGATGGTATGAGAGCTGCACGAAAACAGCGATATAGGGGAAGCTATGGGAGGTGCGCGAAAACACGGCGATATACGTCAAAGAATGAGAGGTGCGTAAAAACACGTTGATATATGGGAAGCGATGAGAGGTGCTCGAAAACGCAGCGATATAGGGGAAGGTATGCAAGGTGCGTGAAAACACAGTGATATAGGGGAAGGTTTGACAGGTGCGCAAAATCACTACGATATAGGGGAAGCTATGAGAGGTGCGCGAAAACACAGCGATATAGTGGAATGTAGGAGAGGGGGCGAAATCTCAGAGATTTTGGGAAAGCTATGAAAGGTGCGTGTAAACACAGCGCTATAGGGGAATATATGAGAGGTGCAGAAAAACACGGTGATGTAGGGGAATGTATGAGAGGTGTCCGAAAACACAGCGATATAGGGGGGTATTTATGGCAGGTGCGCGAAAACGTAGCGATATATGGGAAGCTATGGGCGGTTCACAAAAACAGAGCGATACAGGGGAAGGCATGAAAGGTGTGAGAAAGCACAGTGATATACACAGTGAAAACACAGTAGCCTTTGTGGCTACGGGGTCAGGGGGTATGGAGGGAAGGCTGGCGCGGGGTTCTGAGTTGGATGATCAGCCATGATCATAATAAATGGCGGTGCAGGCTCGAAGGGCTGAATGGCCTACTCCTACACCTATTTTCTATGTTCCTATGCTTCTATATAGGGGAAGCTATGGGAAGTGCGTGAAAACACAGCGATATAGTGGAATGTATGAGAGGTGGCGAAAACTCAGAGATTTTGGGAAAGCTATGAGAGGTGCGTGTAAACACAGCGCTATAGGGGAATATATGAGCGGTTCGCAAAAACACGGTAGTGTAGGGGAATGTATGAGAGGTGAGTGAAAACACAGATATAGGGAAATCTATGTGCGGTGCACGAAAACATAGCACGATATAGGGGAAGGCATGAAAGGTGCAAGAAAAGACAGTGATATAGGGAAAGCTATGAGAGGTGCGTGTAAACACAGTGCTATAGGGGAATATATGAGAGGTGCGCAAAAACACGGTGATGTAGGGGAATGTATAAGAGGTGAGCGAAAACACAGCAATATAAGGGAAGTTATGGGACGTGCGCGAAAACACAGCAATATACTGGAAGCTATGAGAGGTGCATGAAATCACGGCGATATAGGAGAAGATATGATTGGTGCGCGAAAACACAGAGATACAGGGAAATCTATGAGAGGTGCGCGAAAACACAGCGATATATGGGAAGCTATGGGCGGTGCACAAAAACAGAGCGATATAGGGGAATACATGAAAGGTGCGAGAAAACACAGTGATTTAGGGGAAGCTATGGGAGGTGCCTGAAAACATGGCGATATAGGAGAAGGTATGAGTGGTGTGCGAATACACAGCGATGTAGGGGAGGCTATGCCATGTACATGAAAACAAGGCAATATAGGGGATGGTATGAGAGCTGCACGAAAACACAACGATATAGGCGAAGCTATGGGAGGTGCGCGAAAGCACGGCGATATACGTCAAAGAATGAGAGGTGTGTAAAAACACGTTGATATAGGGGAAGCGATGAGAGGTGCTCGAAAATGCAGCGATATAGGGGAAGGTATGCAAGGTGCTTGAAAACAGTGATATAGGGGAAGGTTTGACAGGTGCGCAAAATCACTACAATATAGGGGAAGCTACGAGAGGTGCGTGAAAACACAGCGATATAGTGGAATGTATGAGAGGTGGCGAAATCTCAGAGATTTTGGGAAAGCTATGAGAGGTGCGTGTAAACACAGTGCTATAGGGGAATATATGAGAGGTGCGCAAAAACACGGTGATATAGGGGAATGTATGAGAGGTGTCCGAAAACACAGCGATATAGGGGGGTATTTATGGCAGGTGCGCGAAAACACAGCGATATAGGGGAAGGTATGAGCGGTGCGTAAAAACACAGTGATGTAGGGGAATGTATGAGAGGTGAGCGAAAACACAGCAATATAAGGGAAGTTATTAGACGTGCGCGAAAACACAACGATATAGTGGCAGCTATGGGAGGTGCATGAAAACATGTCGATATTGTAGAAGTTAAGAGAGGTGCGCGAAAACACATCGATATGGGGAAGCTGCAAGAGGTGCGCGAAAACACAGCGATATAGTGGAATGTATGAGAGGTGGCGAAATCACTGAGGTTTTGGGAAAGCTATGAGAGGTGTGTGTAAACACAGCACTATAGGGGAATATATGAGAGGTGCGCAAAAACACGGTTATGTAGGGGAATGTATGAGAGGTGTCCGAAAACACAGCGATATAGGGGGGTATTTATGGCAGGTGCGCGAAAACGTAGCGATATATGGGAAGCTATGGGCGGTTCACAAAAACAGAGCGATATAGGGGAAGGCATGAAAGGTGCGAGAAAGCACAGTGATATACACAGTGAAAACAGAGTAGCCTTTGTGGCTACGGGGTCAGGGGATATGGAGGGAAGGCTGTTGCGGGGTTCTGAGTTGGATGATCAGCCATGATCATAATAAATGGCAGTGCAGCTCGAAGGGCTGAATGGCCTACTCCTGCTCCTATTTTCTATGTTTCTATGCTTCTATATAGGGGAAGCTATGGGAAGTGCGTGAAAACACAGCGATATAGTGGAATGTATGAGAGGTGGCGAAAACTCAGAGATTTTGGGAAAGCTATGAGAGGTGCGTGTAAACACAGCGCTATAGGGGAATATATGAGCGGTTCGCAAAAACACGGTAGTGTAGGGGAATGTATGAGAGGTGAGCGAAAACACAGATATAGGGAAATCTATGAGAGGTGCGCGAAAACATAGCGATACAGGAGAAGATATGAGTGGTGCGCGAAAACACAGAGATATAGGGAAATCTATGTGCGGTGCACGAAAACACAGCACGATATAGGGGAAGGCATGAAAGGTGCGAGAAAAGACAGTGATATAGGGAAAGCTATGAGAGGTGCATGTAAACACAGTGCTATGGGGGAATATATGAGAGGTGCGCAAAAACACGGTGATGTAGGGGAATGTATAAGAGGTGAGCGAAAACACAGCAATATAAGGGAAGTTATGGGACGTGCGCCAAAACACAGCAATATAGTGGAAGCTATGAGAGGTGCATGAAATCACGGCGATATAGGAGAAGATATGAGTGGTATGCGAAAACACAGAGATATAGGGAAATCTATGAGAGGTGCGCGAAAACACAGCGATATATGGGAAGCTATGGGCGGTGCACAAAAACAGAGCGATATAGGGGAAGACATGAAAGGTGCGAGAAAACACAGTGATATAGGGGAAGCTATGGGAGGTGCTTGAAAACAAGGCGATACAGGAGAATGTATGAGTGGTGTGCGAATACACAGCGATGTAGGGGAGGCTATGCCATGTGCATGAAAACAAGGCAATATAGGGGATGGTATGAGAGCTGCACGAAAACACAACGATATACGTCAAAGAATGAGAGGTGTGTAAAAACACGTTGATATAGGGGAAGCGATGAGAGGTGCTCGAAAACGCAGCGATATAGGGGAAGGTATGCAAGGTTCTTTAAAAAGCAGTGATATAGGGGAAGGTTTGACAGGTGCGCAAAATCACTACAATATAGGGGAAGCTACGAGAGGTGCATGAAAACACAGCGATATAGTGGAATGTATGAGAGGTGGTGAAATCTCAGAGATTTTGGGAAAGCTATGAGAGGTGCGTGTAAACACAGCGCTATAGGGGAATATATGAGAGGTGCGCAAAAACATGGTGATGTAGGGGAATGTATGAGAGGTGTCCGAAAACACAGCGATATAGGGGGGTATTTATGGCAGGTGCGCGAAAACACAGCGATATAGGGGAAGGTATGAGCGGTGCGCAAAAACACGGTGCTGTAGGGGAATGTATGAGAGGTGAGCGAAAACACAGCAATATAAGGGAAGTTATTAGACGTGCGCGAAAACACAACGATATAGTGGAAGCTATGGGAGGTGCATGAAAACACGTCGATATTGTAGAAGTTAAGAGAGGTGCGCGAAAACACATGGATATGGGGAAGCTACAAGAGGTGCGCGAAAACACAGCGATATAGTGGAATGTATGAGAGGTGGCGAAATCACTGAGATTTTGGGAAAGCTATGAGAGGTGCGAGTAATCACAGCGCTATAGGGGAATATATGAGAGGTGTGCAAAAACACGGCGATATAGGGAAATCTATGGGAGGTGTCCGAAAACACAGCGATATAGGGGTATTTATGGCAGGTGCGCGAAAACACAGCGCTATAAGGGTAGTTATGGGGCGTGCGCGAAAACACAGCAATATAGTGGAAGCAATGGGAGGTGCATGAAATCACGGCGATATAGGAGAAGATATGAGTGGTGCGCGAAAACACAGAGATATAGGGAAATCTATGAGAGGTGTGTGAAAACACAGCGATATATGGGAAGCTATGGGCGGTGCACAAAAACAGAGCGATATAGGGGAAGGCATGAAAGGTGCGAGAAAATACAGTGAAATAGGGGAAGCTGTGGGAAGTGCGTGAAAACACAGCGATATAGTGGAATGTATGAGAGGTGGCGAAAACTCAGAGATTTTGGGAAAGCTATGAGAGGTGTGCGTAAACACAGTGCTATAGGGGAATATATGAGAGGTGCGCAAAAACACGGCAATATAGGGAAATCTATGGGAGGTGTCTTTAAACACAGTGATATAGGGGTATTTATGGCAGGTGTGCGAAAACACAGCGATATAGGGGAAGGCATGAGAGGTGCGCGAAAATACGGCGATATACGTAAAGGAATGAGAGGTGTGTGAAAACACATTGATATAGGGAAAGCAATGAGAGGTGGGCGAAAACACGGCGATGTAGGAGAAGGTATGAGAGATAAGCAAAAACTCAGCTGAAAAGGGGAAGGTATGAGATGTGCATGCCAACACTGTGATATAGGCAAAGCTATGAGAGGTGAGCAAAAACACAGCGATATAGGGGAAAGTATGGGAGGTGCGCCAAACACAGCGATATAGGGAAAGCTATGGGAGGCGTGCAAAATCTCAGCGATAGGGGTAAGGTATGGGAGGTGTGCGAAAACACAGAGCTATAGGGGAATCTATGAGAGGTGTTCGAAAAAACGGTGCTATAGGGGAACATATGAGAGGTGCGCGAAAACACGGCGATATAGGGGAAGCTATGGGAGGTGTGCAAAATCTCAGCGATAAGGGTAAGGTATGGGAGGTGTGCAAAAACATAGAGCTATAGGGGAATGTATGTGAGGTGTTCGAAAAGACAGTGCTATAGGGAAATATATGAGAGGTGCTCGAAAACACAGCAATATAGGGGAAGCTATGGGAGGTGCACGAAAACACAGCAATATAGGGGAATGTATGAGAGCTGCGTGAAAACAGTGATTTGGGGGAAGCAACGGGAGGTGCGCGAAAATACGGCGATATACGTGAAGGAATTAGAGGTGTGTGAAAACACGTCGATATAGGGAAGGCGATGAGAGGTGGGCGAAAACACGGTGATGTAGGAGAAGGTATGAGAGATAAGCGAAAACTCAGCTACAAAGGGGAAGGTATGAGATGTGCGTGCCAACACTGCGATATAGGCAAAGCTATGAGAGGTGAACAAAAACACAACGATATAGGGGAAAGTATGGGATGTGCGCCAAACACAGCGATATAGGGGAAGCTGTTGAAGGTGCGCGAAATCACAGCGATATAGGGGTAGGTATGAGAGGTGCGCAAAAACATGGTGATGGGGAATGTATGAGAGGTGGGCGAAAACACAGTGATGGGGAATGTATGAGAGGTGCGCGAAAACAAGGTTATATAGGGAAATCTATGAGAGGTGTCCGAAAACACAGCGATATAGGGGTATTTATGGTAGGTGTGCGAAAACACAGTGATATAGGGGAAGGAATGAGAGGTGTGTGAAAAAATGTCTATATAGGGGAAACGATGAGAGGTGCGCGAAAACACGGCGGTATAGAAGAAGGTATGAGAGATGAGTCAAAACTCAGCTAAAAGGGAGAAGGTATGAGATGTGCGCGAGAATACTGCGATATAGGCAAAGCTCTGAGAGTTGAGCAAAAACACAGCGATGCAGGGGAAGCTATGGGAGGTGCGTGAAAACACAGCGATATAGGCGAAGGTATGAGAGGTGCGCAAAAACACGGTGATGTAAGGGAATGTATGAGAGGTGAGCAAAAACACAGCAATATAAGGGAAGTTATTAGACGTGCGCAAAAACATAGCCATATAGTGGAAGCTATGGGAGGTGCATGAAAACACGTCGATATAGGAGAAGATATGAGAGGTGCGCAAAAACACATCGATATGGGGAAGCTACGAGAGGTGCGCGAAAACACAGCGATATAGTGGAATGTACGGGAGGTGTCCGAAATCACAGAGATTTTGGGAAATCTATGAGAGGTGCATGTAAACACAGCGCTATAGGGGAATATATGAGAGGTGCGCAAAAACACGGCGATATAGGGAAATCTATGGGAGGTGTCCGAAAACACAGCGATATAGGGGTATTTATGGCAGGTGCGCGAAAACACAGTGCTATAAGGGAAGTTATGGGACGTGCGCGAAAACACAGCAATATAGTGGAAGCAATGGGAGGTGCATGAAATGACGGCGATATAGGAGAAGATGTGAGTGGTGCGCGAAAACACAGAGATATAGGGAAATCTATGAGAGGTGCGCGAAAACACAGCGATATATGGGAAGCTATGGGTGGTGCACAAAAACAGAGCGGTATAGGGGAAGGCATGAAAGGTGCGAGATAACACAGCGATATAGGGGAAGCGATGAGAGGTGCTTGAAAACGCAGCGATATAGGGGAAGGTATGCAAGGTGCGTGAAAACAGTGATATAGGGGAAGGTTTGACAGGTGCGCAAAATCACAACGATATAGGGGAAGCTACGAGAGGTGCGCGAAAACACAGCGATATAGTGGAATGTATGATAGGTGGCGAAATCTCAGCGATTTTGGGAAAGCTATGAGAGGTGCATGTAAACACAGCGCTATGGGGGAATATATGAGAGATGCGCAAAAACACAGTGATATAAGGAAATCTATGGGACGTGTCCGAAAACACAGCGATATAGGGGGTTATTTATGGCAGGTGCGCGAAAACACAGCGATATAGGGGAAGGTATGCGAGGTGCGCAAAACCACGGTGATGTAGGGGAATGTATGAGAGGTGAGCGAAAACACAGCAATATAAGGGAAGTTATTAGACGTGTGCGAAAACACAGCGATATAGTGGAAGCTATGGTAGGCGCACGAAAACACAGCGATATAGGGGAAGGTATGAGAGGTGCGCAAAAACACGGTGATGTAGGGGAATGTATGAAAGGTGAGCGAAAACACAGCAATATAAGGGAAGTTATTAGAGTTGCGTGACAAAACAGTGATATACTGGAAGCTATGGGAGGTGCATGAAATAACAGCGATATAGGAGAAGATATGAGTGGAGCGCGAAAACACAGACCTATAGGAGAATGTATGAGAGGTGTGCGAAAAAAGGGCGATATACGGGAATTTATGGGAGGTGCACGAAAACACAGCAATATAGGGGAAGCTATGTGAGCTGCGTGAAAACACAGTGATAAAGGGGAAGCAATGGGAGGTGCGCGAAAATATGGCGATATACGTAAAGGAATGAGAGGTGTGTGAAAACTCATTGATATAGGGAAAGCAATGAGAGGTGGGCGAAAACACGGCGATGTAGGAGAAGGTATGAGAGATGAGCGAAAACACAGCGATATAGGGGACGCTATGGGAGGTGCGTGAAAACACAGAGATATAGGGAAGGCGATGAGAGGTGGGCGAAAACACGGCGATGTAGCAGAAGGTATGAGAGATGAGCGAAAACTCAGCGATATAGGGGAAAGTATGGGAGGTGCGCCAAACACAGCGATATAGGGGAAGCTATTAGAGGTGCGCGAAAACACAGCAACATAGGGGAAGCTAAGAGAGGTGCGCGAAAACACAGCGATATAGTGGAAGCTATGGGAGGTACATGAAAACACGTCGATATAGGAGAAGATATGAGAGGTGCGCAAAAACACATCGATATGGGGAAGCTACGAGAGGTGCGCGAAAACACAGCGATAAGTGGAATGTATGAGAGGTGGCGAAATCACAGAGATTTTGGGAAAGCTATGAGAGGTGCGTGTAAACACAGCGCTATAGGGGAATATATGAGAGGTGCGCAAAAACAAAGCAATATAAGGAAATCTATGGGAGGTGTCCGAAAACACAGCGATATAGGGGTATTTATGGTAGGTGCGCGAAAACACAGTGCTATAAGGGAATTTATGGGACGTGCGCGAAAACACAGCAATATAATGGAAGCAATGGGAGGTGCATGAAATGACGGCGACATAGGCGAAGATATGAGTGGTGCGCGAAAACACAGAGATATAGGGAAATTTACTAGAGGTGCGCGAAAACATAGCGATATATGGGAAGCTATGGGCGGTTCACAAAATCAGAGCGATATAGGGGAAGGCATGAAAGGTGCGAGAAAACACAGTGATATACACAGTGAAAACACAGTAGCCCTTGTGGCTACGGGGGGTCAGGGGGTATGGAGGGAAGGCTGGGGCGGGGTTCTGAGTTGGATGATCAGCCATGATCATAATAAATGGCGGTGCAGTCTCGAAGGGCCGAATGGCCTACTCCTGCACATATTTTCTATGTTTCTGTGCTTCTATATAGGGGAAGCTATGGGAAGTGCGTGAAAACACAGCGATATAGTGGAATGTATGAGAGGTGGCGAAAACTCAGAGATTTTAGGAAAGCTATGAGAGGTGCGTGTAAACACAGCGCTATAGGGGAATATATGAGAGGTGCGCAAAAACACGATGATGTAGGGGAATTTATGAGAGGTGAGTGAAAACACAGCGATATAAGGGAAGTTATGGGACGTGCGCGAAAACACAGCAATATAGTGGAAGCTATGAGAGGTGCATGAAATCACGGCGATATTGGAGAAGATATGAGTGGTGCGCTAAAACACAGAGATATAGGGAAAACTATGAGAGGTGCGCGAAAGCACAGCAATATATGGGAAGCTATGGGCGGTTCACAAAAACAGAACGATATAGGGGAAGGCATGAAAGGTGCGAGAAAACACAGTGATATAGGGGAAGCTATGGGAGGTGCCTGAAAACAAGGCGATACAGGAGAATGTATGAGAGGTGCCCGAATACACAGCGATGTACGGGAAGCTATGCCATGTGCAAAAAAACAAGGCGATATAGGGAAAGGTATGAGAGCTGCACGAAAACGCAGCGATATAGGGGAAGGCATGAAAGGTGCGAGAAAACGCAGTGAAATAGGGGAAGCTGTGGGAAGTGCGTGAAAACAGCGATATAGTGGAATGTATGAGAGGTGGCGAAAACTCAGAGATTTTGGGAAAGCTATGAGAGGTGCGTGTAAACACAGCGCTATAGGGGAATATATGAGAGGTGTGCAAAAACACGGCGATATAGGGAAATGTATGGGAGGTGTCCGAAAACACAGCGATATAGGGGTATTTATGGCAGGTGCGCGAAAACACAGCGCTATAAGGGAAGTTATGGGGCGTGCGCGAAAACACAGCAATATAGTGGAAGCAATGGGAGGTGCATGAAATCACGGCGATATAGGAGAAGATATGAGTGGTGCGCGAAAACACAGAGATATAGGGAAATCTATGAGAGGTGTGTGAAAACACAGCGATATAGGGGAAGGCATGAAAGGTGCGAGAAAACACAGTGAAATAGGGGAAGCTGTGGGAAGTGCGTGAAAACACAGCGATATAGTGGAATGTATGAGAGGTGGCGAAAACTCAGATTTTGGGAAAGCTATGAGAGGTGCGTGTAAACACAGCGTTATAGGGGAATATATGAGAGGTGCGCAAAAACACGGTGATATAGGGAAATCTATGAGAGGTGCACGAAACCACAGCACTATATGGGAAGCTATGGGTGGTGCACAAATATAGAGCGATATAGGGGAAGGCATGAAAGGTGCGAGAAAAACAGTGATAGAGGGGAAGCTATGGGAGGTGCGCGGAAACACGGCGATATACGTCAAAGAATGAAAGGTGTGTAAAAACACGTTGATATAGGGGAAGCGATGAGAGGTGCTCAAAAACGCAGCGATATAGAGGAAGGTATGCAAGGTGCGTGAAAGCACAGTGATATAGGGGAAAGTTTGACAGGTGCGCAAAATCACAACAATATAGGGGAAGATACGAGAGGTGCGCGAACACACAGCGATATAGTGGAATGTATGAGAGGTGGCGAAATCTCAGAAATTTTGGGAAAGCTGTGAGAGGTGTGTGTAAACACAGTGCTATAGGGGAATATATGAGAGGTGCGCAAAAACACGGTGATATAGGGAAATCTATGGGAGGTGTCCAAAAACACAGCGATATATGGGGGTATTTATGGCAGGTGCACGTAAACACAGCGATATAGGGGAAGGTATGAGCGGTACGCAAAAACACAGTGATGTAGGGGAATGTATGAGAGGTGAGCGAAAACACAGCAATATAAGGGAAGTTATAAGACGTGCGCGAAAACACAGTGATATAGTGGAAGCTATGGGAGGTGCAAGAAAACACGTCGATATAGGAGAAAGTATGAGAGGTGCGCGAAAACACATCACTATGGAGAAGCTACGAGAGGTGCGCGAAAACACAGCGATATAGTGGAATGTATGAGTGGTGGCGAAATCACAGAGATTTTGGGAAAGCTATGAGAGGTGCGTGTAAACACTGCGCTATAGGGGAATATATGAGAGGTGCGCAAAAACACGGCAATATAGGGAAATCTATGGGAGGTGTCTTTAAACACAGTGATATAGGAGTATTTATGACAGGTGTGCGAAAACACAGCGATATAGGGGAGTATATGAGAGGTGCGCAAAAACACGGTGATGTCGGGAAATGTATGAGAGTTGAGCGAAAACACAGCAATATAAGGGAAGTTATGGGACGTGCACGAAAACACAACACTATAGTGGAAGCTATGGGCGGTGCATGAAATCACGGCGATATAGGAGAAGATAGGAGTGGTGCACGAAAACACAGACCTATAGGGGAATGTATGTGAGCTGCGCGAAAACACAGCAATATAGGGGAAGGTATGTGAGCTGCGCGAAAACACAGTGATAAAGGGGAAGCAATGGGAGGTGCGCGAAAATACGGCGATATACGTAAAGGAATGAGAGGTGTGTGAAAACACATTGATATAGGGAAAGCAATGAGAGGTGGGCGAAAACACGGCGATGTAGGAGAAGGTATGAGAGATAAGCAAAAACTCAGCTAAAAAGGGGAAGGTATGAGATGTGCGTGCCAACACTGTGATATAGGCAAAGCTATGAGAGGTGAGCAAAAACACAGCGATATAGGGGAAAGCATGGGAGATGCGCCAAACACAGCGATATAGGGAAAGCTATGGGAGGCGTGCAAAATCTCAGCGATAAGGGAAGGTATGGGAGGTGTGCGAAAACAGAGCTATAGGGGAATGTATGAGAGGTGTTCGAAAAAACGACGCTATCGGGTAATATATGAGAGGTGCACGAAAACACAGCGATATAGGGGCAGCCATGGGAGGTGCGTGAAAACACAGCAATATAGGCGAAGGTATGAGAGGTGCGCAAAAACACGGTGATGTAGGGGAATGTATGAGAGGTGAGCGAAAACACAGCAATATAAGGGAGGTTATTAGACGTGCGCGAGAACACAGCCATATAGTGGAAGCTATGGGAGGTGCATGAAAACACGTCGATACAGGAGAAGATATGAGAGGTGCGCAAAAACACATCGATATGGGGAAGCTACGAGAGGTGCGCGAAAACACAGCGATATAGTAGAATGTATGGGAGGTGTCCGAAATCACAGAGATTTTGGGAAATCTATGAGAGGTGCGTGCAAACAAAGCGCTATAGGGGAATATATGAGAGGTGCGCAAAAACACGGCGATATAGGGAAATCTATGGGAGGTGTCCGAAAACACAGCGATATAGGGGTATTTATGGCAGGTGCGCGAAAACACAGCGATATAGGGGAAGTTATGGGACATGCGCGAAAACACAGCAATATAGTGGAAGCAATGGGAGGTGCATGAAATGACGGCGATATAGGAGAAGGTATGAGTGGTGCACGAAAACACAGAGATATAGGGAAATCTATGAGAGGTGCGCGAAAGCACAGCGATATATGGGAAGCTATGGGCGGTGCACAAAAGCAGAGCGATATAGGGGAAGGCATGAAAGGTGCGAGATAACACAGTGATATAGGGGAAGCTATGGGAAGTGCACGAAAACACAGCGATATAGGGGAAGCGATGAGAGGTGCTCGAAAACGCAGTGATATAGGGGAAGGTATGCAAGGTGCGTGAAAACACAGTGATATAGGGGAAGGTTTGACAGGTGCGCAAAATCATAACGATATAGGGGAAGCTACGAGAGGTGCGCGAAAACACAGCGATATAGTGGAATGTATGATAGGTGGCGATCTCAGAGATTTTGGGAAAGCTATGAGAGGTGCATGTAAACACAGCGCTATGGGGGAATATATGAGAGGTGCGCAAAAAAACGGTGATATAAGGAAATCTATGGGACGTGTCCGAAAACACAGCGATATAGGGGAAGGTATGCGAGGTGCGCAAAACCACGGTGATGTAGGGGAATGTATGAGAGGTGAGCGAAAACACAGCAATATAAGGGAAGTTATTAGACGTGCGCGAAAACACAGCGATATAGTGGAAGCTATGGGAGTTGCGCAAAAACACGGTGATGTAGGGGAATGTATGAAAGGTGAGCGAAAACACAGCAATATAAGGGAAGTTATTAGAGTTGCGTGACAAAACAGTGATATACTGGAAGCTATGGGAGGTGCATGAAATAACAGCGATATAGGAGAAGATATGAGTGGAGCGCGAAAACACAGACCTATAGGAGAATGTATGAGAGGTGTGCGAAAAAAGGGTGATATACGGGAATTTATGGGAGGTGCACGAAAACACCGCAATATAGGGGAAGCTATGTGAGCTGCGTGAAAACACAGTGATAAAGGGGAAACAATGGGAGGTGTGCGAAAATATGGCGATATACGTAAAGGAATGAGAGGTGTGTGAAAACTCATTGATATAGGGAAAGCAATGAGAGGTGGGCGAAAACACGGCGATGTAGGAGAAGGTATGAGAGATGAGCGAAAACACAGCGATATAGGGGACGCTATGGGAGGTGCGTGAAAACACAGAGATATAGGGAAGGCGATGAGAGGTGGGCGAAAACACGGCGATGTAGCAGAAGGTATGAGAGATGAGCGAAAACTCAGCGATATAGGGGAAAGTATGGGAGGTGCGCCAAACACAGCGATATAGGGGAAGCTATTAGAGGTGTGCAAAAACACAGCGATATAGGGGAAGCTAAGAGAGGTGCGCGTAAACACAGCGATATAGGGGAAGCTATGGGACATGTGCAAAATCTCAGCGATAAGGGGAAGGTATCGGAGGTGCGCAAAAACACAGCGATATAGGGGAAGGTATGAGAGGTTCGCAAAAGCATGGTGATGTAGGGGAATGTACGAGAGGTGAGCGAAAACACAGCAATATAAGGGAAGTTATTAGACGTGCGCGAAAACAGCGATATAGTGGAAGCTATGGGAAGTGCATTAAAAACGTCGATATAGGAGAAGATATGAGAGGTGCGCGAAAACACAGAGATTTAGGGGAAGCTATGAGAGGTGCGTGATAACACTGCAATATAGGGGAAGGTATGAGAGGTGCGCAATAACATGGTGATGTAGAGGAATGTATGAGAGGTGAGCGAAAACACAGCAATATAAGGGAAGTTATTGGATGTGCGCGAAAACACAGTGATATAGTGGAAGCTATGGGAGGTACATGAAAACACATCGATATATGAGAAGGATTGAGAAGTGCGCGAAAACACAGAGATATAGGGGAAGCTATGAGAGGTGCAAAAAATCACAGCGATATAGGGGAAGGTATGAGAGGTGCGCGAAAAACAGTGATATAGGAGAAGCTAAGAGAGGTGCGCGTAAACACAGCGATATAGAGGAAGCTATGGGACATGTGCAAAATCTCAGCGATAAGGGGAAGGTATCGGAGGTGCGCAAAAACACAGCAATATAGTGGAATGTATGAGAGGTGGCGAAAACTCAGAGATTTTGGGAAAGCTGTGAAAGGTGCATGTAAACACAGCACTATAGGGGAATATATGAGAGGTGCGCAAAAACACGGTGATATAAGGAAATCTATGGGAGGTGTCTGAAAACACAGTGACATAGGGGAAGTTATGAGAGGAGCGCTAAAACACGGTGATGTAGGGGATTTTATGAGAGGTGCGCAAAAACACGGTTATATAGGGAAATCTATGAGAGGTGTCGGAAAACACAGCGATATAGGGGAAGGAATGAGAGGTGTGTGAAAACACGTCTATATAGGGGAAGCGATGAGAAGTGCGCAAAAACGCGGCGGTATAGAAGAAGGTATGAGAGTTGAGCGAAAACTCAGCTAAAAAGTGGAAGGTATGAGATGTCCACGGGTATACTGCGATATAGGCAAAGCTATGAGAGGTGAGCAAAAACACCGCGATATAGGGGAAGCTATTGGAGGTGCGTGAAAACACAGCGATATAGGGGAAGCAATGGGAGGTGCGCGTAAATACGACGATATACGTAAAGGAATGAGAGCTGTGTGAAAACACATTGATATAGGGAAGGCGATGAGAGGTGGGCGAAAACACGGCGATGTAGGAGAAGGTATGAGAGATGAGCGAAAACTCAGCTAAAAAGGGGAAAGTATCAGATGTGCGCGACAACACTGCGATATAGGCAAAGCTATGAGAGGTGAGCAAAAACACAGCGATATACGGGAAAGTATGGGAGGTGCGCCAAACACAGCGATATAGGGGAAGCTATTGGAGGTGCGCGAAAACACAGCGATATAGGGGAAGCTATGGGAGGTGTGCAAAATCTCAGCGATAAGGGGAAAGTATCGTAGGTGCGCAAAAACACAGCGATATAGAGGAAGGTATGAGAGGTGCGTGATAACACCACGATATAGGGGAAGGTATGAGAGGTGCGCAAAAACATGGTGATGTAGAGGAATGTATGAGACGTGGGCGGAAACACGGTGATGTAGGAGAAGGTATGAGAGATGAGCGAAAACTCAGCTAAAAAGGGGAAGGTATGAGATGTGCGTGACAATACTGCGATATAGGGGAAGGTATGAGAGGTGCGCGAAAACACATCGATATACGGGAAGCTACGAAAGGTGCGCGAAAATACGGCGATATAGTGGAAGGTATGAGAGGTGCGCAAAAACACATCAATATACGGGAAGCTACGAAAGGTGCGCGAAAATACGGCGATATAGTGGAAGGTATGAGAGGTGCGCGAAAACACAGCAATATTGGGGAAGCTACGATAGGTGCGTGAAATCACATCCACATACTTGAAGGTATGAGAGGTGCGCAGAAACATAACGATGTAGGGGAATGTATGAGAGGTGTGCGAAAACGCGGCGATATAGGGAAATCTATGAGAGGTGCGCGAAAACACAGCGATATAGGGGAAGGTATGAGAGCTGTGCGAAAACACAGTGATATGGGGAAGGAATGAGAGGTGTGTGAAAACACGTCTATATAGGGAAAGCGATGAGAGGTGCGCGAAAACACGGCGGTATAGAAGAAGTTATGAGAGATGAGCGAAAACTCAGCTAAAAAGGGGAAAGTATGAGATGTGCGTGAGAATACTGCGATATAGGCAAAGCTATGTGAGGTGAGCAAAAACACCACGATATAGGGGAAGCTATGGGAGGTGCACCAAACACAGCGATATAGGGGAAGCTATTGGAGGTGCGCGAAAACACAGCGATATAGGGGAAGGTATAAGAGGGAGGCGAATACACTGCGATATAGGGGAAGGTATGAGAGGTGCGCAAAAACACGGTGATGTAGGGGAAAGTATGAGAGGTGAGCGAAAACACAGCAATATAAGGGAAGTTATTAGACGTGCGTGAAAACACAGCGATATAGTGGAAGCTATGGGAGGTGCATGAAAACATGTCGATATATGAGAAGGATTGAGAGGTCAGCGAAAACACAGAGATATAGGGGAAACTATGAGACGTGCAAAAAATCACAGCGATATAGGGGAAGGTATGAGAGGTGTGTGAAAACACATCGATATGGGGAAGCTACGAGAGGTGCGCGAAAACACAGCGATATAGTAGAATGTATGAGAGGTGGCGAAAACAGAGATTTTGGGAAAGCTATGAGAGGTGCGTGTAAACACAGCGTTATAGGGGAATATATGAGAGGTGCGCAAAAACACGGTGATGTAGGGGAATGTATGAGAGGTGAGCGAAAACACAGCAATATAGTGGAAGCTATGGGAGGCGCATGAAAGCACGGCAATATAAGAGAAGATATGAGAGGTGCGCGAAAGCACAGAGATATAGGGGAAGCAATGAGAGGTGCGTGAAAACGTGGCGATGTAGGGGAAGCTATGAGAGGTGCGCAAAAACACAGTAATATACGGGAAGGTATGAGAATTGTGCGAAAACACAGTGATATAGGAGAAGCAATGGGAGGAGCGCAAAAATACGGCGATATACGTGAAGGAATGAGAGATGAGCGAAAATTCAGCTAAAAAGGGGAAGGTGATATTGGGGATGCTATGAGAGGGGAGCGTTATCTCAGCGATATATGGGATGGTATGAGAGGTGCACATAAACACAGCGATATATCGGAAGCTATGGGAGGTGCGTGAAAACATAGCGATATAGGGAAAGCTACGAGAGGTGCGTTAAAACGCAGTGATATATGGGAAGCTATGAAAGTTGTTCGATAACACAGCGATATAGGGGAAGCTATAAGAGGTGCGCAGAAACACAGCGATATAGGGGAAGGTATCGGAGGTGTGCGAAAGCACAATGATATTGGGGAAGCAATGGGAAGTGTGGAAAAAAAACAGCGATATAGGGGAAGCTATCAGAGGTGCTCGAAAACACAGCGATAGAGGGGAAGCTATGGGAGGTGTGCGAAAACAGCGATACAGGGGAAGGTATGAGAGGTGCGCGAGAACACGGCGATATATGGCAAAACTGTGAGAGGTCAGCAAAATCACTGTGGTATAGGGGAAGATATGAGAGGTTTGCGAAAACATGGCAATATAGCAGAAGCTATGAGAGGTGCGCAAAAACACAGCGATTTGGGGGAAGCTATGAGATGTGCACAAAATCATTGCAATATATCGAAAGCCATGAGAGGTGCACGAGAACACAGCAACACAGGGGAGGGTATGATAGGCACGCAAAAACACAGCGATATAGGGGAAGTTATGAGAGGTGCGCGAAAATACATCGATATGGGGAGGCTACGAGAGGTGCATGAAAACACAGCGATATATTGGAAGGTATGACAGGTGCGCTGTTTTCGCGCACCTCCCGTAGCTTCCCTTATATCGCTGTGTTTTTGCGCACCTCTCATAGCTTTCCATATATTGCAATGTTTTCGCGCACCTTGCATAGCTTCACCTCCACCACTATGTTTTCGCACACCTCTCATACCTTCTCCATATATCGCCGTGTCTTAACGCACCTCCCATAGCTCCCTCTATATTGCTGTGTTTTCTCACACCACTCATACCTTCCCCTTTCTCGCTCTGTTTTCGTGTACCTCCCATAGCTTCCCATATATCGCTGTATTTTCGAGCATCTCATTCCTTCCACTATATCGCTGTGCTTTCGTGCACCTCTCGTATCTTCCCCTATATCGCTGTTTTTGCTCACCTCTCATAGCTTTGCCTATATCGCCATTTTCCACGGACCTCTTATACCTTCCCCTTTTTAGTTGTGTTTTCGTGCACCTCTCATACTTGCTACTATAATGCTGTGTTTTAACACACCTCCCATAGCTTCCACTATATCACTGTGTTTTCTCTTACCGCTCATACCTTACCCTATATCGCTCTGTTCTCGCGCACCTTTCGTAGCCTCCCATATATCGCTGCATTTTCGTGCACCTCTCATAGCTTCCCCTACATCTCTCTGTTTACGTGCATTTCTCATACATTCTCCTATATCTCCATCTTTTCGTGCACCTCCCATAGCTTCCTGTATATCGCTGTATTTTCGCGCACCTCTCATGCCTTCCACTATATCGCTGCGCTTCCGTGCACCCCTGGTAACTTCACCTATATCGATGTGTTTTTGCGCACCTCTCATAACTTCCCCTATATCGATGTGTTCTCGTGCACCTCTCATAGCTTTCCATATATTGCAATGTTTTCATGCATCTCTCATAGCTTCCCACAAATCGCTGTGTTTTCGCGCACCTCTCATAGCTTCCACTATATTGCTGTGTTTTCGCGCACCTCTCATACCTTCCCCTATTCGCTGTGTTTTTGCTGACCTCTCACAGCTGTGCTTATAGCGCCATGTTTTCGCGCACCTCCCATAGCTTCCCATATATCACTGTGTTGTCACGCACCTCGTATACCTACCCCTATATCGCTGTATTTTCGCGCATGTCTCAGAGCTTCCCCTATATTGCTGTCTTTTCGCGCACCTCCCATAGCTTCCCCTATATCGCTGTGTTTTCTCCACCTGTGATAACTTCCTCTATATCGCTCTGTTGTCGTGCACTTCCCATACCGTGCCATTATCGCTGTGTTTTCGCGCACTTCCCATAGCTTCCCCAATATGGTTGTGCTTTCGCGCATCTCTCATAGCTTCTCCTATTTTGCTGTGTTTTCCCGCACCTCCCATGGCTTCCCCAATTATCATTGTGTTTTCGCTCACCTCTTATAGCTTTCCCTAGATCGCAGTGTTTTCGCGCACCTCTCACACCTACTCCTATATCGCTGTGTTATCAAGCAGCTCTCATAGCTTCCCCTATATTGCTGTGTTTTCGCATACCTCCCATAGCTTCCGCTATATCACTGTTTTCGCACACCTCTCATAGCTTGCCATATATTGCTATATTTTCGCAAACCTCTCATAGCTTCCCCTAGATCGCTGTGTTTTCATGCTCCTCACAGAGCTTCCTCTATATCGCCGTGTTTTCGCGCACCTCTCACACCTACTCCTATATCGCTGTGTTATCAAGCAGCTCTCATAGCTTCCCCTATATTGCTGTGTTTTCGCATACCTCCCATAGCTTCCGCTATATCACTGTTTTCGCACACCTCTCATAGCTTGCCATATATTGCTATATTTTCGCAAACCTCTCATAGCTTCCCCTAGATCGCTGTGTTTTCATGCTCCTCACAGAGCTTCCTCTATATCGCCGTGTTTTCATGCACCTCTCATACCTTCCCCTACATCGCTGCGTTTTCGAGCACCTCTCATACATTCCCCTATATCGCTCTGTATTCGCGCACCAGCCATTGCTTCCTAGATATCGCTGTGTTTCCGTGCACCTCTCATAGCTTCCCTTATATCGCTGTGCTTTCACGCACCTCGCATAGCTTCTCCTATATCATTGTGTTTTCCCGCACCTCTCACACCTTCAACTATATCGATGTGTTTTCGCGCACTTCTAGTAGCTTCGCCTATATCGATGTGTTTTTGCGGACCTTTCATACCTTCCCCAATATCGCTGTGCTTTCTCGCACCTCTCAGAACTTCCCCCATATCACTGACTTTTCGCACACCTCTCATACTTTCACCTATATCGCCGTGTTTACGAAGACCTTTCATAACTCCCCTATATTGCTGTGTTTCAGCGCACCTCTCATACCTTCCCCAATATCGTGTGTTTTTGCTGACATCTCACGCACCTCCCGCAGCTTCCCCATGTCGCTGTGCTCTCGTGCACCTCTCATCACTTCCCCTGTATTGCTGTGCTTTCGCGCACCTTCCATAGCTTCCCATATATCACCGTGTTTTCGCGAACCTCTCATAGCTTCCCATATATTGCGATGTTTTTGCGCACCTCTCATAGCTTTCCCCAAATTGCTGTGCTTTTATGCACCTCTCATAGCTTCCCCTATATCACCGTGTTCTCGCTCAGCTCGCATAGCTTCCACTACATCGCTGTCTTTTCGCGCACCTCTCATACCTTCTCCTATATCGCCGTGTTCTCGCGCAGCTCACATAGCTTCCCCTACATCGCTGTCTTTTCTCGCACCTCTCATACATTCCCTTTTATCGCTCTGTTTTCGTTCACTTCCCATATCTTCCCATATATCGCTGTGTTTTCGCACAGCTGTCATACATTCCCCTACATTGCCATGTTTTCGCGCACAGCTCATTTCTTCCTCTGTATCGGTGTGTTTTCGCGCACCTTGCATAGCTTCCCCTGCATCACTGTGTTCTCGGGCACCTCCCATAGCTTCCCGTATATTGCGATGTTTTCGCGCACCTCTCATAGCTTCCCCTATATCGCTGTGATTTCTCGCACCTCTCACACCTTCCCCAAAACCGCTCTGTTTTCGCGCACCTCCCATAGCTTCCCATATATTGCTGTGTTTTCGCGCACATCCCACAGCTTCCCCTGTATTGCTGTGTATTCGCGCACATCTCATACATTCCGCTGTATTAGTGTTCTCTCACACCTCCAATAGTTTCCCCTATATTGCTGTGTTTATAGGGGAATGTCTCAGAGCCTATGCGTACGTCTCAGAGCTTTCCCTACATTGCTGTGTTTTCACGCACCTCTCATATCTTCCCCTATAGCACTGTGTTTTCGCACACCTCTCATACCTCCCCAATATCGCTCTGTTTTCGTACACCTCCCGTAGCTTCCCCTATATCGCTCTGTTTTCTCGTACCTTCCATAGCTTCCCCTATATCGCTGTGTTTTCTCGCACCTCTAAAACCTTCCACTATATCGCTCTGATGTTGTGCACCTCCCATACCGTCCCATTATCACTGTGTTTTCACGCACTTCCCATAGCTTCCCCAATATGGCTGTGCTTTCGCACGCCACTCATAGCTTGTCCTATATTGCTGTGTTTCCCCGCACCTCACGTAGTTTACCCAATATCACTGTGTTTTCGCACACCTCTGAAACCTTCCCATATATCGCTGTGTTTTCGCTCACCTCTTATAGCTTCCCCTAGATCGCCGTGTTTTCGTGCACCTCTTACATCTATCCCTATATCGCTGTGTTATCAAGCAGCTCTCATAGCTTCCCCTATATTGCTGTTTTTGCATACCTCCCATAGCTTCTGCTTTCTCGCTGTTTTCGCA
This sequence comes from Mobula birostris, assembly GCF_030028105.1. Taxonomy (NCBI): domain Eukaryota; kingdom Metazoa; phylum Chordata; class Chondrichthyes; order Myliobatiformes; family Myliobatidae; genus Mobula; species Mobula birostris. Next base: position 204,642 of record NW_027275938.1, on the reverse strand, counting down.
CATCTCTCGTAGCTTGCCATATATTGCTATATTTTCGCAAACCTCTCATAAGTTCCCCTAGATCACTGTGTTCACACGCTCCTCAAAGAGCTCCCCTATATCGCCATGTTTTCGTGCACCTCCCCTAGCTTCCCCTATATCGCTGTGTCTTCTCGCACCCCTGATACCTTCCCCTATATCGCTCTGATGTTGTGCACCTGCCATACCGTCCCATTATCACTGTGTTTTAGTGCACCTCCCATAGCTTCCCGAATATAGCTGTGCTTTCACGCACCTCTCATAACTTCCCCAATATGGCTGTGTTTTCGCGCACGTCTCATACCTTCCCTGTATTGCTGTGTTTTCGCATACCCCCTATAGCTTCCCCTATATTGTCGTACTTTCGTGCACCTCTCACATCTTCCACTATATCGCTGTGTTATCATAGCAGCTTTCATATCTTCCCCTATATTGCTGTGTTTTCGTACACCTCTCATAACTTCCCCTCTATCTCTGTGTTTTCGTGCACCTCACATAGCTACCCCATATCATTGTGTTTTCCTGCACCTTTCATACCTTCAAGTATATCGATGTGTGTTTGCGCACCTTCCATAGCTTTTCCCATATCACTGTGTTTCTGTGCACCTCTCAGACCTTCCAGTATATCGCTGTGTTTTTGCGCACCTCTCATACCTTCCCCTCTATTGCCGTGTTTTCACAAACTTCGCATAGCTTCGCCTATATCATTGTGTTTTCGCGCACCTCTCATACCTTACCCTATATCGCAGTGTTTTTGCTCACCTCTCATAGCTTCGTCATATATCGCCGTGTTCTCGCGCACCTCTCGTAGCTTCCCCAATATGGCTGCGTTTTTTGCGTGCCTCTCTTACCTTCCCCTGTATCGCTGTGTTTTCGCACACCTTCCATAGTTTCCCCTGTATCGCTGTGGTTTTGCCTACCTCTCATAGCTTCTCTTATATCGCTGTATTTTCCCGCATCTCCTATAGCTTCCCCAATATCATTGTGTTTTCGCATACCTCTGATACCTTCCCCTATATCGCTGTGTTTTCGCGCACCTCTTATAGCTTCCACAATAGCGTCGTGTTTTCGTGCACCTCTCACATCTTCCCCTATATCGCTGTGTTATCGAGTAGCTTTCAAAGCTTCCCCTATATTGCTGTGTTATCGCATACCTCCCATAGCTTCCGCTATATCGCTGTTTTCGCACACCTCTCATAGCTTGCCATATATGGCAATGTTTTCGCATACCTCTCATAGCTTCCCCTATATCGTTGTGCTTTCACACACCTCTCATACCTTCAAGTATATCGATGTGTGTTTGCGCACCTTCCATAGCTTCCCGTATATCGCTGTGTTTTTGCGCACCTCGCATATCTTCCCATATATCGTTGTGTTTTCTCGCACCTCTCATACTGACCTCTATAACGCTTGCTTTTGCAGACCTCTCATAGCTTCCCCTATATCGCTGTTTTTCACGCACCTCGCATACCTTCCCCTATATCGTTGTGTTTTTGCGTACCTCTCATACCTGCCCCATAGCGCGTGTTTTTGCAGACCTCTCATAGCTTCTCGTATATCGCTGTTTTTTTCGCGCACCTCGCATACCTTCCCCTATATCGATCTGTTTTCGCCACCTCTCATAACTTCCCCTATATCGCAGTGTTTTCACACACCTCCCATAGCTTCCCATTTTTCAGTGTGTTTTCCCGCACTTCCCATTGCTTCCCCAATATCATTGTATTTTCGCACACCTCTGATACCTTCCCCTATATCGCCGCGTTTTCGCGCACCTCTCACGTCTTTCCTTATATCGCTGTGTTATCAAACAGCTTTCATAGCTACCCCATATTGCGGTGTTTTCGCATTCCTCCCATAGCTTCTGCTATATCGCTGTTTTTGCACACTTCTCATAGCTTGCCATATATGGCGATATTTTCGCACATCTCTCATAGCTTCCCCTCTATCGCTGTGTTTTCGTGCACCTCTCATACCGTCCCAGAAATCGCTGAGATAACGCTCCCCTCTCATAGCTTCCCCCATATCGCTGTGTTTTCGCACACTTCGAATAGCTTCCTATATAGCGTTGTGTTTTCGCACACCTCGCATACCATCTCCTATATAACTGTGTTTTTGCTGACCTCTCACAGTTGTGCCTATATCGCCGTGTTTTCGCGCACCTCTCATACCTTCCCCTATATCGCTCTGTTTTCGTACAACTCCCGTAGCTTCCCATATATGGCTGTGTTTTCTTACACCTCTCATAGCTTCCCTTACATCGCTGTGTTTTCTGGCACCTCTCATAGCTTCCCCCAAATCGCTGTGTTTTCGCGCACCTCGCATACCTTCCCAAATATCGTTGTGTTTTCGCGCACCTCTCATACCTTCAAGTATATCGATGAGTGTTTGTGCATTTTCCATAGCTTCCGCTATATGACTGTGTTTTGCGCACCTCTCATACCTTCCACTATATCGCTGTGTTTTCGCGAACCTCTCGTTGCTTCCCCTATATCGATGTGTTTTCACTCACCTCTCATAACTTCCCCTATATCACAGTTTTTTCATGCACCACCCATAGGTTCCCCTACATTGCTGTGTTTTTGCGTGCCTATCATACCCTCCCCTGTGTTGCTGTGTTGTCGTGCACCACTCATAGCTTTCCATATATTGCAATGATTTCACGCACCTCTCATAGATTACCCCAAATCGCTGTGTTTTAGCGCACCTCTGATCCTTCCTCTATATCGCAGTTTTTTTGCTGACCTCTCATAGCTTTGCCATATATCGCCATGTTCTCACGCACCTCTCATAGCTTCCCCAATATGGCTGTGTTTTCGCATACCTCTTATAACTTCCCCTATATTGTCATGCATTCACGCACCTCTCACATCTTCCCCTATATCGCTGTGTTATCGAGCAGCTTTCATATCTTCTCCTATATTGCTGTGTTTTCGCATACCTCCCATAGCTTCCGCTATATCGCTGTTTTCGCACACCTCTCATAGCTTGCCATATTTGGCGACGTTTTCGCACACCTCTCATAATTTCCCTTAGATCGCTGTGTTTTCGCACACCTCACATAGCGTCCCCTATATCGCCATGTTTTCAGACACCTCCCATAGCTTCCCCTATATCGCTCTGTTGTCGTGCACTTCCCATGGCTTCCCATATATCACTGTGTTTTCGTTCACCACTCATTCCTTCCCCTACATCGCTGTGCTTTTGCGCACCTCTCATACTTTCTCCCGTAACACCGTGTTTTCACGCACCTCCCATAGCTTCCACTATACAGTTGTGTTTTCTCTCACCTCTCATACCTTCCCCTATATCGCTCTGTTTTCGCGCACCTCCCATCGCTTCCCCTATATCGCTGTGTTTTCGCATGCCTCGAATAGCTCCCCCTATATCGTTGTGTTTTCGCGCACCTGTCATACCTTCCCCTATATCGCTGTGTTTTTGCTGATCTCTTACAGCTGTGCCTATATCGCCGTGTCTTTGCGCACCTCCCATAGCTTCCCTTATAACTCTGTGTTTTAATGCATCTCGCATGCCTACCCCTATAGCGTTGTGTTTTTGCGCACCTTCCATAGCTTCCTCTATATCGCTGTGTTTTCTCGCACCTCTGAAACCTTCCCCTATATCGCTCTGATGTTGTGCACCTCCCATACCGTCCCATTATCGCTGTGTTTTAGTGCACTTCCCATAGCTTCCCTAATATGGCTGTGCTTTCCGTACCTTTCATAGCTTCCCCAATATGGCTGTGTTTTTGCGCACGTCTCATACCTTCCCTGTATCGCTGTGTTTTCGCATACCTCTTATAGCTTCCCCTATATTGTCGTGCTTTCGCGCACCTCTCACATCTTCCCCTATATCACTGTCTTATCGAGCAGCTTTCATAGCTTCCCCTATATTGCTGTGTTTTCGCATCCCTCCCATAGCTTCAGCTATATCACTGTTTTCGCACGCCTCTCATAGCTTGCCATATATGGCGATGTTTTCGCACATCTCTCATAACTTCCCCAATATCTCTGTGTTTTCGCGCACCTCACATAGCTACTCCATATCATTGTGTTTTCCTGCACCTTTCATACCTTCAAGTATATCAATGTGTGTTTGCGCATCTTCCATAGCTTCCCCCATATCACTGTGTTTTTGTGCACTTCTCAGACCTTCCAGTATATCACTGTGTTTTCGCGCACCTCTCATAACTTCCCCTATATCGATGTGTTTTCGCGCACCTCTCATAGCTTCCCCTATATCACCGTGTTTTCGCAAACTTCGCATAGCTTCCCCTATATCATTCTGTTTTCGCGCACCTCTCATACCTTACCCTATATCGCAGTGTTTTTGCTGACCTCTCATAGCTTCGTCATATATCGCCGTGTTCTCGCGCACCTCTCGTAGCTTCCCCAATATGGCTGAGTTTTTGCGTACCTCTCGTACCTTCCCCGTATCGCTGTGTTTTCGCACACCTTCCATAGTTTCACCTTTATCGCTGTGTTTTTGTGTACCTCTCATAGCTTCTCTTATATCACTGTATTTTCCCGCACCTCCTATAGCTTCCCCAATATCATTGTGTTTTCGCACACCTCTGATACCTTCCCCTATATCGCTGCTTTCGCGCAGCTCTTATAGCTTCCGCAATATCGTCGTGTTTTCGTGCACCTCTCACACCTTCCCCTATATCGCTGTGTTATCGAGTAGCTTTCAAAGCTTCCCCTATATTGCTGTGTTATCGCATACCTCCCATAGCTTCCGCTATATCGCTGTTTTCACACACCTCTCATAGCTTGCCATATATGGCAATGTTTTCGCATACCTCTCATAGCTTCCCCTATATCGCTGTGTTTTCGCGCACCTTGCATAGCTTCCCCTATATCGTTGTGCTTTCACACACCTCTCATACCTTCAAGTATATCGATGTGTGTTTGCGCACCTTCCATAGCTTCCCACATATCGCTGCGTTTTTGCGCACCTCGCATACCTTCCCCTATATCGTTGTGTTTTCGCGCACTCTCATACCTACCTCAATAACGCGTATTTTTGCAGACCTCTCATAGCTTCCCGTATATCGCTGTTTTTTTCGCTCACCTCGCATACCTTCCCCATATCATTGTGTTTTTGCGCACCTCTCATACCTGCCCCTATAACGCGTGTTTTTGCAGACCTCTCATAGCTTCTCGTATATCGCTGTTTTTTTCGCGCACCTCGCATACCTTCCCCTATATCGATCTGTTTTCGCCACCTCTCATACCTTCCCCTATATCTCTGTTTTTTCACGCACCTCCCATAGCTTCCCATTTTTCACTGTGTTTTCCCGCACCTCACATTGCTTCCCCAATATCATTGTATTTTCGCACACATCTGATACCTTCCCCTATATCGCCGCATTTTCGCGCAACTCTCACAACTTTTCCTATATCGCTGTGTTATCAAACAGCTTTCATAGCTTCCCCTATATTGCTGTGTTTTCGCATACCTCCCATAGCTTCCGCTATATCGCTGTTTTTGCACACTTCTCATAGCTTGCCATATATAGCGAGATTTTCACACATCTCTCATAGCTTCCCCTCTATCGCTGTGTTTTTGTGCACCTCTCATACCGTCCCACAAATCGCTGAGATAACGCTCCCCTCTCATAGCTTCCCCTATATCGCTGTGTTTTCGCACACCTTGAATAGCTTCCCATATAGCGTTGTTTTTTCGCACACCTCTCATACCATCCCCTGTATCACTGTGTTTTTGCTGACCTCTCACAGCTTCCCATATATCACTGTGTTTTCACGCACCTCGCATACCTACCCCTATATCGCTGTGTTTTAGCGCACCTTCCATAGCTTCCCCTATATCGTTGTGTATTTTCGCACCTCTAAAACCTTCCCCTATGTCACTCTGTTGTCGCACACCTCCCATGGCTTCCCATATATCGCTGTGTTTTCGTGCACCTCTCATACTTTCTCCTATTTCGCCGTGTTTTCTCGCACCTCTCATGCCTTCCCCTATATCGCTCTGTTTTCGTGCAACTCCCGTAGCTTCCCATATACGGCTGTGATTTCTTACACCTCTCATAGCTTCCCCTACATCGCTGTGTTTTTTGGCACCTCTCATAGCTTCCCCCATATCGCTGTGTTTTCGCGCACCTCGCATAGATTCCCAAATATCGTTGTGTTTTCACGCACCTCTCATACCTTCAGGTATATCGATCAGTGTTTGCGCACCTTCCATAGCTTCCGCTATATGACTGTGTTTTGCGCACCTCTTATACCTTCCACTATATTGCTGTGTTTTCGCGAACCTCTCGTAGCTTCCCCTATATCGCCGTGTTTTTGCAAACCTCACATAGCTTCCCCTATATCGTTGTGTTTTCGCGCACCTCTCATACCTTCCCCGTATCGCTGTATTTTCGCACACCTCTGATACCTTCCCCTATACCGCTGTCTTTTCGCGCACTTCTTATAGCATCCTCTATATTGTCGTGCTTTTGCGCACCTCTCACATCTTCCCCTACATCGTTGTGTTATCGAGCAACTTTCATAGCTTCCCCTATATTGCTGTGTTTTCGCATACCTCCCATAGCTTCCGCTATATCGCTGTTTTCGCACACCTCTCATAACCTCCCCTAGATCGCCATGTTTTCGCGCACCTCCCATAGCTTCCCCTATATCGCTGTATTTTCTCACTCCTCTGATACCTTCCCCTATATCGCTCTGTTGTCGTGCACTTCCCATGGCTTCCCATATATCGCTGTGTTTTCATGCACCTCTCATACCTTCCCCTATATCGCTGTGTTTTCGCACACCTCTCATACCTTCCCCTATTTCGGCACGTTTTCACGCACCTCCCATAGCTTCCCCTATATCGCTGTGTTTTCGCGCACCTCCCATATTTTCCTCTATAATTGCTGTGTTTTTGCGCACTTCTCATACCTTCCCCTATATTGCTGTGTTTTAGCGCACCTCTCATACCTTCCCTGTATGACTATGTCTTTATGCACCCCCCATAACTTCCTTTATGTCGCTGTGCTCTCGTGCACTTCTCATCACTTCCCATATTTCACTCTGCTTTCGCACACCTCCCATAGCTTCTGATATATCGCTGTGTTTTCACGCACCTCTCATAACTTCCCCTATATCGCTGTGTTTTCATGCATCTCCCATAGGATCCCCTACATCACTGTGTTTTCGCGTGGCTATCATACCTTCCCCTATATCACTGTGTTCTCGTGCAACTCTCATAGCTTTCCATATATTGCAATGATTTCGCGCACCTCTCATAGCTTCCCCCAAATCGCTGTGTTTTCGCGCACCTCTCATAGCTTCTCCTATATCGCCGTGTTTTCGCAAACCTCACATAGCTTCCCCTATATCGTTGTGCTTTCGTGCGTCTCTCATACCTTCCCCGTATCGCTGTATTTTCGCACACCTCTGATACCTTCCCCTATACCGCTGTGTTTTCGTGCACCTCTTATAGCATCCCCTATATTGTCGTGTTTTCGCACACCTCTCACATCTTCCCCTATATCGCTGTCTTATCGAGCAGCTTTCATAGCTTCCCCTATATTGTGTGTTTTCGCATACCTCCCATAGCTTCCGCTATATCGCTGTTTTCGCACACCTCTCATAGCTTGCCATATATGGCGATGTTTTTGCACACTCTCATAACTTCCCCTAGATCGCTGTGTTTTCGCACACTTCACATAGTGTCCAACTATATCGCCATGTTTTCGCACACCTCCCATAGCTTCCCCTCTATCGCTGTATTTTGTCACTCCTCTGATACCTTCCCCTATATCGCTCTGTTGTCGTGCATTTCCCATGGCTTCCCATATATTGCTGTGTTTTCATGCACCACTCATACCTTCCCCTATATCGCTGTGTTTTCGCGCACCCCTCATACCTTCCCCTATTTTGGCACGTTTTCACGCACCTCCCATAGCTTCCCATATATCGCTGTGTTTTCATGCACCTCTCATACCTTGCCCTATATCGCTGTGTTTTCGCGCACCTCCCATATTTTCCTCAATATTGCTGTATTTTTGCGCACCTCTCATACATTCCCCTATATCGCCGTGTTTTCGCTGACCTCTCATACCTTCCCCTATATTGCTGTGTTTTAGCGCACCTCTCATTCCTTCCCCGTATGACTGTGTTTTTATGCACCCCCCATAACTTCCTTTATGTCGCTGTGCTCTCGTGCACTTCTCATCACTTCCCAAATTTCACTCTGCTTTCGCACATCTCCCATAGCTTCTGACATATCGCTGTGTTTTCACGCACCTCTCATCACTTCCCCTATATCGCTGTTTTTTCATGCACCTCCCATAGGATCCCCTACATCACTGTGTTTTCGCGTGCCTACCATACCTTCCCCTATATCACTGTGTTCTTGTGCACCTCTCATAGCTTCCCCCAAATCGCTGTGTTTACGCGCACCTCTCATAGCTTCCACTATATCGCTGTGCTTTCGTGCATGTCTCAGAGCTTCCCCTATATTCCTCTGTTTTTGCCCACCTCTCATACCTTCCCCTAAATCGCTGTGTTTTCGCACACCTCACATCATTCCCCTATATTCCTCTGTTTTTGCGCAACTCTCATACCTTCCCCTAAATCGCTGTGTTTTTGCTGACCTCTCACAGGTGTGCCTATATCGCCGTGTTTTCGCGCACCTCCCATAGCTTCCCATAGCTTCCCAAATATCACTGTTTTCACGCACCTCGCATACCTACCCCTATATCGCTGTGTTTTCGCGCACGTCTCAGAACATCCCGTATATTGCAGTGTTTTCGCGCACCTCCCATAGATTCCCCTATATCGCTGTGTTTTCTCACAACTCTGATACCTTCCCCTATATCGCTCTGTTGTCGTGCACCTCCCATACCGTCCCATTATCGCTGTGTTTTCATGCACTTCCCATAGCTTCCCTAATATGCCTGTGCTTTCGTGCACCTCTCATAGCTTCTCCTATATTGCTGTGTTTTCCCGCACCTCACATAGCTTCCCCAATATCATTGTGTTTTCGCACACCCCTGATACCTTCCCGTATATCGCTCTGTTTTCGCTCACCTCTTATAGCTTCCCCTAGTTCGCCGTGTTTTCGCGAACCTCTCACATCTGGCCCTATATCTCTGTGTTATCAAGCAGCTCTCATAGCTTCCCCTATATTGCTGTGTTTTTGCATACCTCCCATAGCTTCCGCTTTCTCGCTGTTTTCGCACACCTCTCATAGCTTGCCATATATGGCAATGTTTTCGCATACCTCTCATAGCTTCCCCTATATCGTTGTGCTTTCACACACCTCTCACACCTTCAAGTATATCGATGTGTGTTTGAGCACCTCGCATACCTTCCCCTATATTGTTGTGTTTTCGCGCACCTCTCATACCTACCTCTATAACGCGTGTTTTTGCAGACCTCTCATAGCTTCCCCTATATCGCTGTTTTTCGCGCACCTCGCATACCTTCCCCTATATCGTTGTGTTTTCGTGCACCTCGCATACCTTCCCCTATATCGCTGTGTTTTCGCGCACCTCTCATAGCTTTCCTCAAATCGCTGTGTATTTGTGCACCTCTCATAGCTTCCCCTACATCTCTGTGTTTTTGCGCATTTCTCATACATTCTCCTATGGCAATATAGGGGACGATGTGTGAGGTGTGGGAAAACACAGCGATCTAGGGGAAGTTATGAGAGGTGTGCGAAAACATCGCCATATATGGCAAGCTATGAGGGGTGTGCGAAAACAGCGAGAAAGCGGAAGCTATGGGAGGTATGCAAAAACACAGCAATATAGGGGAAGCTATGAGAGCTGCTTCATGGCACAGCGATATAGGGGTAGATGTGAGAGGTACGTGAAAAGACGGCGATCTAGGGGAAGCTATAAGAGGTGAGCAAAAACACAGAGATATACGGGAAGGTATCAGAGGTGTGCGAAAACAGAATGATATTAGGGAAGCTATGTGAAGTGCGGGAAAACACAGCAATATAGGAGAAACTATGAGAGGTGCGCGAAAGCACAGCCATATTGGGGAAGCTATGGGAAGTGCACAAAAACACAGCGATAATGGGACGGTATGGAAGGTGCACGACAGCAGAGCGGTATAGGGGAAGGTTTCAGAGGTGCGAGAAAACACAGCGATATAGGGGAAGCTCTGAGATGTGCGCGAAAACACAGCGATATACGGGTAGGTGTGCAAGGTGCGTGTAAACACAGTGATATATGGGAAGCTATGAGAGGTGCGTGAAAGCACAGCGATATAGGGGAAGGTATGAGAACTGCGCAAAAACACAGTGATTTGGGGGAAGCTATGAGAGGTGCACGAAAACATTGCAATATATGGAAAGCTATGAGAGGTGCACGAGAACACAGTGATATAGAGGAATGTATGATAGGCATGCGAAAACACAGCGATGTAGGGGATCCTATGGGAGCTGCATGAAAACACAGCGATATAGGGGAAGTTATGAGAGGTGCGTGAAACCACATCGATATAGCGGAAGCTACGAGAGGTGCGCGGAAACGCAGCGATATAGTGGAAGGTATGAGAGGTGCGCGAAAACACAGCGATATATGGGAAGCTATGGGGGGTGCACGAAAACAAAGCTCGAGAACACAGTGATACAGGGGAAGCTATGCGAGGCATAAAAACACAAGGATACAGAGGAAGATATGAGCAGTGCGCGAAAATATGGCGATGTAGGGGAATGTATGACAGGTGCGTGAAAACACAGCGATATATGGGAAGCTATGGGAGGTGAACGAAAACAGAGCGATATAGGGGAAGCTATGAGAGGTCTGTGAAAACACGCGTTATAGGGGCAGGTATGAGAGGTGCGCAAAAAGACATCGATACCAGGGAAGCTACGAGAGGTGCCCAAAATACAAAATGACCTAGGGGTAGGTATGCGAGGTGCGCGAAAACACTGAGATATAGGGGAAGCAATGCAAGGTGCGCGAAAATACAGCAATATAGGGGAAGCTATGAGAGGTGCAAGATAAACACAGCGATATAGGGGAAGCTATGGGAGGTGCACAAAAACAGAGCAATATAGGGGAAGGTCTGAGAGCTGCGAAAAAATACGGCGATATAGGAGAAAGTATGAGAGGTGCGCGAAAACACAGCGATATACGGGAAGTTATCAGAGGTGTGCGAAAACACAATGATAATAGGGAAGCTATGCAAGGTGCAGGAAAACACAGTGATATAGGGGAAGCTATGAGAGGTGCGAGATAAACACAGCGATATAGGGGAAGCTATGGGAGGTGCACAAAAACAGAGCGATATAGGGGAAGGTATGAGAGGTGCAAGAAAACACTGCGATATAGGAGAAAGTATGAGAGGTGCGCGAAAACACAGCGATGTAGGGGAAAGTATGAGAGGTGCGCAAAAACACAGCGATATACGGAAAGGTATCAGAGGTGTGCGAAAACACAATGATACTGGGGAAGCTATGCGAGGTGCAGGAAAACACAGTAATATAGGGAAAGCTCTGAGACGTACGCAAGAACACAGCCATATAGGGGAAGCTATGGGAGGTGTGAGAAAACACAGTGATACAGCGGAATATATTAGATGTGCGTGAAAACACAGCAATACAGGGGAACCTGTGGGAGGTGCGCAAAAACACAGCAATATATGGGAAGCTATGGGTGGTGCGCGAAAACAGAGCGATTTTGGGGAAGGTATGAGAGGTGCGAGAAAGCACAGCGATATAGGGGAAGCTGTGAGAGGTACGCGGATACACAGCGATTTAGGGGAAGCTATGAGAGGTAGGCGAAAACATCGCAATATACGGGAAGCTATGGGAGGTGCTCGAGAACACAGTGATACAGGGGAAGCTATGCGAGGTGCAAAAACACAAGGATACAGAGGAAGATATGAGCAGTGCGCGAAAATATGGCGATGTAGGGAAATGTATGACAGGTGCGCGAAAACACAGCGATATATGGGAAGCTATGTGAGGTGAACGAAAACAGAGCGATATAGGGGAATGTATGAGAGGTGCGAAAAAACACAGCGATACAGGGGAAACGATGGGAGGTGCGTGAAAACACGACGATATAGGAGAAGGTATGAGAGGTGCGCGAAAAGACAGCGATGTAGGGGAAGCTATGCGAGCTGCGTGAGAACACGACGATATAGGGGAAGCTATGAGACGTGCGTAAAAGTACAGCGATTTGGGGGAATCTATCAGAGGTGTATAAAAGCCCAGCGATTTGGGGGAAGCTATGAGAGGTGCGCAAAAACATCGCAATATATGGGAAGTTATGAGAGGTGCGCGAAAACACAGCGATATGGGGGAAGCTATGAGAGGTCTGTGAAAACATGCGTTATAGGGGCAGGTATGAGAGGTGCGCGAAAAGACATCGATACCAGGGAAGCTACGAGAGGTGCCCAAAATACAAAATTACCTAGGGGTAGGTATGCGAGGTGCGCGAAAACACAGCGATATAGGGGAAGCAATGCAAGGTGCACAAAAACAGAGCGATATAAGGGAAGGTCTGAGAGCTGCGAGAAAATACGGCGATATAGGAGAAAGTATGAGAGGTGCGCGAAAACACAGCGATATACGGGAAGTTATCAGAGGTGTGCGAAAACACAATGATAATGGGGAAGCTATGCAAGGTACAGGAAAACACAGCGATATAGGGGAAGCAATGAGAGGTGCGAGATAAACACAGCGATATAGGGGAAGCTATGGGAGGTGCACAAAAACAGAGCGATATAGGGGAAGGTATGAGAGGTGCAAGAAAACACTGCGATATAGGAGAAAGTATGAGAGGTGCGTGAAAACACAGCAATGTAGGGGAAAGTATGAGAGGTGCGCAAAAACACAGCGATATACGGAAAGGTATCAGAGGTGTGCAAAAACACAATGATAATGGGGAAGCTATGCGAGGTGAAGGAAAACACAGCAATATAGGGAAAGCTCTGAGATGTACGCAAAACACAGCGATATAGGGGAAGATACGAAAGGTGCTCAAAAACACATCTACATAGGCGAAGCTACGAGAGGTGTGCGAAAACACATCGATATAGTTGAAGGTGTGAGATGTACAGGAAAACACAACGATATAGGAGAAGCTATGCAAGGTGTGTGAAAACACGATATAAGGGAAGCTATGAGAGGTGCACGGAAACACAGCGATATTTGGGGAGCAATGGCTGGTGCGCGAATACAGAGCAATATAGGGGAATGTATGAGAGGTGCGCGAAAACACAGCGACGTAGGGGAAGGTATGAGAGGTTTGCGAAAATATAGCAATATATGGCAAGCTATGAGAGGTGTGCAAATACAGCGACATAGCGGAAGCAGTGGGAGGTATGCGACAACACAGCAATATAGGGGAAGCTATGAAAGCTGTTTGATAACACAGCAATATAGGGAAAGATGTGAGAGGTGTGCAGAAATGCGGTGATATAGGGGTAGGTATCAGAGGTGTGTGAAAACAGAATGATATTGGGGAAGCTCTGGGAGGTGCGGGAAAACACAGCGATATAGGAGAAGCTATGAGAGGTGCGTGAAAGCACAGCCATATTGGGGAAGCTATGGGAACTGCACGAAAACACAGTGATAATGGGACGGTATGGGAGGTGCACGAAAACACAGCGATATTGGGGTAGGTATGAGAGGTGGCAAAAACACATCGATATATTTGAAGGTATGTGAGGTGCGTGAAAACACAGTTATATACGGGAAGGTATGAGAGGTCTGCAAGAACACGCGTTATAGGGGCAGGTATGAGAGGCGCGCGAAAAGACATCGATACCAGGGAAGCTACGAGAGCTGGGCGAAAACACATCAATATAGTGGAAAGTATGAAAGGTGCACAAAAACAAAACGACATAGGGGTAGGTATGCGAGGTGCACGAAAACACAACGATATAGGGGAAGCTATGGAAGGTGTGCAAACACATATCGATCTACTTGAAGGTATGAGAGGTGTGCGAAAACACAACGATATAGGCGAAGCTATGCAAGATGCGCGAAAACACAGCGATATAGCGGAAACTATGAGAGGTGCGAGAAAACACAGCGATATAGGGGAAGCTACGGGAGGTGAGCGAAATCACAGCGATATCGGGAAAGCTATGGGAGGTGTGCGAAAGCACAGCGATACAGGGGAAGGTATAAGAGGTGTGCGGAAACACAGCCAAATTGGGGAATCTATGGGAGGTGCGCGAAAACACAGCGATAATTGGAAGGTATGGGAGGTTCGCAAAAACACAGTGCTATAGGAGAAGGTATGAGAGGTGCATGAAATCACAGCGATATTGGGGAAGCTATGGGAGGTGTGCTAAAACACAGCGACACAGCGAAAGCTATAAGAGGTGCCTGAAAACACAGCCATATTGGGGAATCTATGGGAGGTGCACGAAAACACAGTGATGTAGGGGAAGGTTTGTGAGGTGCACCAGAACACGGCAATATGGAGGAAGATATGAGAGATGCGCAAAAACACAGCGATTTGGGGAAAGCGATGAGAGGTGCCCGAAAACATCGCAATATATGGGAAGCTATGAGAGGTGTGCGAAAACACGGCAAAAAAGGGGAAGCTATGCGAGGTGCGTTTAAACACAGCGACATAGGGGCAGGTATGAGAGGAGCGAAAAAACATGACGATATAATGGAAGGTATGAGAGTAGCGAAAAAACACAGCGATATAAGGGAAGCTATGGGAGGTGTGCGAAAACATGGCGATATAGGGGACGCTATGTGAAGTGCGCGAAAACACAGCAATCTAGGGGTAGTTATGAGTGGTGTGCGAAAACATCGCCATATATGGCAAGCTATGAGAGGTGTGTTAAAACAGCGATATAGCCGAAGCTATGGGAGGAATGCGAAAACACTGCAATATAGGGGAAGCTACAAAAGCTGCTCGATAACACAGCGATATAGGAGAAGCTATGAGAGGTGCGCGAAAACACAGTGATACAGGAGAAGCTATGGGAGGTGTGCGAAAACACAGCGATACAAGAGAAGGTATGAGAGGTGCGCAAAAACACAACAATATAGGGGAAGCTATGCAAGGTTTGCGAAAACACGGCAATATAGGGGAAGCTATGAGCGGTGCGTGAAAACACAGCGATTTGGGGGAAGCTATGAGAGGTGCACAAAAACACAGCCATATTGGGGAAGCTATGAGAGGTGCATGAAAACACAGTGATTTGGGGAAAGCTATGAGAGGTGCGCGAAATCATTGCAATATATGGAAAGCTATGAGAAGTGCACGAGAACACAGCAACACAGGGGAGGGTATGGTAGGCACGCGAAAACACAGCGATGTAGGGGAAGTTATGAGAGGTGCGCGAAAGCACATCGATATAGGGGAAGCTATGAGAGGTGCGCGAAATCATTGCAATATATGGAAAGCTATGAGAAGTGCACGAGAACACAGCAACACAGGGGAGGGTATGGTAGGCATGCGAAAACACAGCGATGTAGGGGAAGTTATGAGAGGTGCGTGAAAACACATCGATATAGGGGAAGCCACAAGAGGTGCGCGAAAACAGCAATATAGTGGAAGGTATGAGAGGTGCGCGAAAACACAGTGAGATATGGGAAGCTATGGGAGGTGAACGAAAACAGAGCGATATCGGGGAACGTATGAGAGGTGCAAGAAAACACAGCAATATAGTGCAAGCTGTGGGAGGTGCGTGAAAAGACGGAGATATAGGAGAATGTATGAGAAATGCGCGAAAACACAGAGATGTAGGGGAACTTATGAGAGGTACGCAAAAACATAGCGATTTCCGGAAAGCTATGAGAATTGCGCGAAAACACATCGATACAAGGGAAGGTATGAGAGGTGCACAAAAACACAACGACATAGGGGAAGATATGCGAGGTGCACAAAAACATGGCAATCTAGGATAAGGTATGAGAGGTGCGCGAAAATACATCGATATACTTGAAGGTATGAGAGGTGCGCGAAAACACCAATATAGAGGAAGCCATGAGAGGTGCCAGAAAATACAGCCATATAGGGCAAGCTATGAGAGGTGCAAGAAAACACAGCCATATATGGGAAGCTATGGGAGGTGCACGAAAACAGAGCGATATAGGGGAAGTTAGGATAGGTGCGAGAAAACACGGTGATATAGGAGAAAGTATGACAAGTACACGAAAACACAGCGATATATATGAAGCTATGGGAGGTGTAAGACAACATAGCAATACAGGGGAAGCTATGAGAGGTGCGAGAAAACACAGCAATATAGGGGAAGCTACGGGAGGTGCGCAAAATCACAGCGATATCGGGGAAGCTATGGGAGATGCACGAAAACACAGCGATGTAGGAGAAAGCGATGAGAGGTGCAGGAAAACATCGCAATATATGGGAAGTTATGCGAGGTACGTGAAAACACAGCGACATAGGGGAACTATGAGAGGTGCACGTAAACACATCAGTATAGGGGAAGCTATGGGAGGTGTGCGAAACGCAGCACTATAGGGGAAGCTCTGAGATGTGCGCTAAAACACAGCGATATAGAGGATGGCATGGGAGGTCTTCGATGATACGGCGATACAGAGGAAGGTATGAGAGGTGCGCGAAAATACAGTGATATGGGGGAAGCTATTAGAGGAGCGCGGAAACACATCGATATAGGGGAAGTTATGCGAGGTGCGCGAAAACACAGCGATGCAGGGGAAGCACTGAGAGGTGCGCGAAAACAGAGTGCTATAGGGGAAGGTATGAGTGGAGCAAGAAAACATGGCGATATAAGGCAAGGAATGAGAGGTTCACGAAAACACAGTGATATAGGGGAAGATATAAGCGGTGCACCAAAAATGGCGATATAGGGGAAGGTGTGGGAGGGGAGTGAAAACTCAGCGACATAGGGGAAGGTATGAGAGGTGCACGAAAACACAGCAATAAGGCGGTATAGAAGAAGGTATGAGATATGAGCGAAAACACAGCTAAAAAGTGGAAGGTATCCGAGTTGCGCGAGACTACGGCGATATAGGCAAAGCTATGAGAGGTGAGCGAAAACACAACGATATAGGGGAAGATATGTGAGGTGCGTGAAAACACAACGATATAGGGGAAGCTATGCGAGGTGCGCGAAAACACAGCGATATAGGGGAAGCTATGAGAGGTGCCAGAAAACACAACGATATAGAGGAAGCCATAAGAGGTGCAAGAAAACACGGCGATATAGGAGAAAGTATGAGAGGTGCACGAAAACACGGCGATATATGGGAAGCCGTGGGAGGTGTGCGACAACACAGCAATATAGAGGAAGCTATGAGAGGTGCGAGAAAACACAGCAATATAGGCGAAACTACGGGAGGTGCGCAAAATTACAGCGATATCGGGGAAGCTATGGGAGGTGTGCGAAAGGACAGCGATACAGGGGAAGGTATAAGAGTTGCGCGAAAACACAGCCATATTTGGGAATCTATGGGAGTTGCGCGAAAACACAGCAATATAGGCGAAACTACGGGAGGTGCGCAAAATTACAGCGATATCGGGGAAGCTATGGGAGGTGTGCGAAAGGACAGCGATACAGGGGAAGGTATAAGAGTTGCGCGAAAACACAGCCATATTTGGGAATCTATGGGAGGTGCACAAAAACACAGTGATGTAGGGGAAGGTATGGGAGTTGCGCAAACACACAGCATGATAGGGGAAGATATGAGAGGTGCACGAAATCACAGCCATATTGGGGAATCTATGGGAGGTGCGCGAAAACGCAGTGATGTAGGGGAAAGCGATGAGAGGTGCGGGAAAACATCGCAATATATGGGAAGTTATGTGTGGTGCACGAAAACACGGTGATATAGGGGAAGGTATGATAGGAGCGAGAAAACACGACGACTTAGGGGAAGTTATGCAGTGTGCGCGAAAACACAGCGATACAACGAATGCTATGAGAGGTGCGCGAAAACACAGCAATATAGGGGAAGGCATGAGAGGTGAGTGTAAACACAGTGACATAGGGGAAAGTATGGGAGGTGCATGAAAACACAGCGACATAGGAGAAGCTATGAGAGGTGCACGAAAATACAGTGATATGGGTGAAGCTATTAGAGGTGCGCGGAAACACACTGATATAGGGGAAGCTAGGAGAGGAGCGGGAAAACACAGCAATATAGTGGAAGGTATCAGAGGTGCGCGAAAAGACAGCAATGTTGGGGAAGCTATGGGTGGTGCAAGAAAACACAGCGATATAGGGGAAGTCCTGAGAGGTGCCTGAAAACACAGCGATATAGGGGAAGCTGTGGGATGTGCGCGAAAATCTAGCAAATAGAGAAAGCTATGAGAGGTGCGCGAAAAGACAGCAATGTTGGGGAAGCTATGGGTGGTGCAAGAAAACACAGCGATATAGGGGAAGTCCTGAGAGGTGCCTGAAAACACAGCGATATAGGGGAAGCTGTGGGATGTGCGCGAAAATCTAGCAAATAGAGAAAGCTATGAGAGGTGCGCGAAAACACAGAGATATATGGGAAGGTATGGGAGATGCACGAAAACAGAGCGATATACCTGAAGGTATGAGAGGTGTGTGAAAACACGGCGATATAGGGGAAGGTATGAGATATGAGAGAAAACACAGCTAAAAAGTGGAAGGTATGAGAGTTGCACAAGACAAGGGCGATATAGGCAAAGCTATGAGAGGTGACTGAAAACAGAGCGGTATAGGGGAAGGTATGGGAGGTGCGTGAAAACACGGCGATATAGAGGAAGGTATAAGAGGTGCGCGAAGATACAGTGATATAGCGGAAGCTATGAGAGGAGCATGGAAACACATTGATATAGGGGAAGGTATGCGAGGTGCGCGAAAACACGGCGATATAGGGGAATGTATGAGAGGTGCGTGAAAACACGGCGATATAGGGGAAGGTATGAGAGATGAGCCAAAACTCATTTAAAAAGGGGAAGGTATGAGAGGTAAGCGAAAACAGAGCGATATAGGGGAAGGTATGGGAGGTGCGTGAAAACACCGCATTATAGGGGAAGATATGAGATGGGAGTGAAAACTCAGCGATATAGGGGAAGGTTATGAGAGGTGCACAAAAACACAGCAATATAGGGGAAGCTATGGGAGGTGCGCGAATACACAGTGATATGGGGAAGCTATGAGAGGTGTGCGAACACATGGCGATATAAGGGAAGGTATGGGAGGTGTACGAAAACACGGCGATATATGGGAAGGTATGAGAGGTGCGCGAATACGCAGTGTATGGGGAAGCTATGAGAGGTGTGCAAACACATGGCGATATAGGGGAAGGTATGAGACATCAGCAAAAACACAGCTAAAAAGTGGAAGTTATGAGAGTTGCGCGAGACTACAGCGATATAGGCAAAGCTATGAGAGGTGAGCGAAAACACAGCGATGTTGGGGAAGCTATGGGAGGAGCGCGAAAACACGGCGATATAGGGGAAGGTATGAGAGGAGCGAGAAAACACGGCGATATAAGGCAATGAATGAGTGGTTCACAAAAACACAGCGATATAGCAGAAGGTATGAGAGGTGCACGAAAACAGAGCAATGTCAGGGAAACTATGACAGGTGCAGAAAAACATGGGGATGCAGGGGAAACTATGGAAGGTGCTCAAAACACAGCGATATAGGGGAAGCTACGGGAGGTGCACGAGAACACAGCAATGTAGGGGAAGCTATGAGAGCTGCGCGAAAACAAGGCAAGGTCAGGGAAACTATGAAAGGTGTGGAAAAACACTGGGAAATAGTGGAAGCTATGGAAGGTGCGCAAAAACATGGCGTTATAGGGGAAGGTATGAGAGGTGCGCGAAAACACAACGATGTTGGGGAAGCTATGGGAGGTGCACGAAAACACAGCAATATAGGGGAAGCTCTGAGAGATGCGCGAAAACACGGCAATATTGGAGAAGGTATGAGAGGTGTGTGAAAATAGAGCAATATAGGGGAAGGTATGCGAGGAGCAAGAAAACATGGCGATACAAGGCAAGGAATGAGAGGTTCATGAAAACACAGTGATATAGGGTAAGGTATGAGAGGTGCAGCAAAAAATGGCGATATAGGGGAAGGTATGGGAGATATATGAAAACACGGCGATGTAGGGGAATGTATGAGAGGTACGTGAAAACACAGCGATGTAGAGGAAGCTATGAGAGGGGAGTGAAAACTCAGCGATATAGGGGAAGGTATGAGAGGTGCACGAAAACACAGCGATACTGGGGAAGCTGTGGGAGGTGCACGTATACACAGTGCTATGAGGAAACTATGAGAGGTGCGCAAACACATGGTGATATAGGGGAAGGTATGGTATATGAATGAAAACACAGCTAAAAAGTGGAAGGTATGCGAGTTGCGTGAGACTATGGCGATATAGGCAAAGCTATGAGAGGTGAGCGAAAACACAGCGATATAGGGGAAGGTATGGGAGGTGCGTGAAAACACGGGGATATAGTGGAAGCTATGAGAGGTGTGCAAAAGCATAGCCATATAGGGGAATGTATGAGAAGAGCACGAAAACACAGCGATATAGGGGAAGCTATGGGAGGTGCGCGAAAACAAGGCGATATCGGGGAAGATATGAGAGGTGCGCAAAAACACAACGATATGGGGGAAGCTATGTGAGGTTCACGAAAACGCAGCGATATAGGGGAAGTTATAAGAGGTGCACGAAAACAGGGCGATATAGGGGAAGGTATGGTTGGTGCGCAAAAACACAGCGATATCGGGGACGCAATGGGAGGTGCACGGATCCACAATGATGTTGTGGAAGCTATGGGAGGTGCGTGAAAACAGAGCTATATAGGGGAAGCTCTGAGTGGTGCGTGAAAACACAGCGACATAGGGGAAGGTATGAGAGGTGCGCGAGAACACAGCAATTTAGGGGAAGCTAAGAGAACTGCGCGAAAACAGGGGAACGTCAGGGAAATTATGAAAGGTGTAGAAAAACACGGGGATATAGGGGAAACTATTGAAGATGCATAAAAACATGGTGTTATAGGGGAAGGTATGAGAGGTGCACGAAAACACAGCGATACAGGTTAAATGTATCAGAGGTGCGCGAAAACACAGCGATGCAGGGGAAGCTATGGGTGGTGCGCGAAAACAGCAATATAGGGGAAGCTCTGAGAGGTGCGTGAAAACGGCAATATAGGGAACGGTATGAGAGGTGCGTGAAAACACAGCGTTATTGGGGATGCTATGGCCGGTGCCGGAACACACAGCGATGTAGGGCAAGCTATGCGAGGTGCACGAAAACACGGCGATATAGGGGAAGCGATGAGAGGTGCGTGAATACACAGCGATTTAGGGGAAGCTATGAGAGGTACATGAAAACATCACAATATAGGGGAAGCTATGGAGGTGCGCGAGAACACAGCAATATTGGGGAAGGTATTGGAGGTGCGCGATAATACAGCGATATAGGGGAAGCTATGGGACATGCGTGAAAACAGAGCAATATTGGGGAATGTATTGGAGGTGCCCGAAAACAGAGCGATATAGAAGAAGGTATGAGAGGTACTCGAAAACACAGCGATGCAAGGGAATGTATGAGAGGTGCGCGAAAACAGGGCTATATAGGGGAAGATATGGGAGATGCACGAAAACACAGCAATATAGGGGAAGCTATGAGAGGTACGCAAAAACAGCAATATCGGGGAAGTTGAGGGAGGTGTGCGAAAACAAAGCGATACAGGGTAATGTAAGAGAGGTGTACAAAAACACAGCCATATTGAGGAAGGTATGGGAGGTGCACGAAATCACAGCGAGAGTGGGGAAGCTATGGGAGGTGTTGAAAACACAGCCATATAGGGGAAGGTATGAGAGGTGCGTGAAAATACGGCGATACGGGGAAGGTAAGAGAGGTACGTGAAAACACGGCGATATAGGGGAAGGTATGAGAGGTATGCGATAACACAACAATATAGGGGAAGGTATGCGAGGTACGCAAAAACGCAGCTATATATGGGAAGCTATTAGAGGTGCGCGAAAACACGGCGATATAAGGGAAGGTATTGAGATGAGCGAAAACTCAGTTAAAAAGGGGAAGGTATGAGAGATGCGTGAGAACATGGCGATATAGGCAAAGCTATCAGAGGCGAGCAAAAACACAGCGATATAGGGGAAGGTATGGGAGGTGCGCGAAAACACAACGATATAGGGGAAGGTATCAGTGGTGCGTGAAAGCACAGCGATACAGGGGAATCTATGGGAGTTGTGCGAAAACACAACGGTACAGTGGTTGGTGTGATATGCACGGGAAAATACAGTGATATATGGGAAGCTATGTAGGTGCATTAAAACACGGCGAAATAGGGGAAGGTATGAGATGTGCGCAAAAACACAGCGATGTAGGGGAAGCTATGGGAGGAGCATGAAAACACAGCAATATAGGTGAAGCTATGGAGGTGCATTAAAACACGGCGAAATAGAGGAAGGTATGAGAGGTGCGCAAAAACACAGCGATGTAGGGGAAGCTATGGGAGGTGCATGAAAACACAGCGATATAGGTGAAGTTATGAGCGGTGCGCGAAAACACAGCAATATAGGGGAGATGCTCGAAAACAGAGCGATATAGGGGAAGGTATGAGAGGTGTGAGAAAACACAGCAATATAGGGGAAGCTATGGGAGGTGCGTGAAAACACGGCGATATAGGAGAAGGTATGAGAGGTGCACAAAAACACAGCGATATATGGGAAGCTATGGGAGGTGCACAAAAACAGAGCGAGAAAGGGGAATGTATGAGAGGTGTGAGAAAACACAGCAATATAAGGGAAACCATGAGAGGCCATGAAATCACGGCGATATATGGAGAAGCTATGAGATGTGTGCGAAAACATTGCAATATACGGAAAGCTTTGAGAGGTGCGCCAGTACACAGCGATAGAAGAGAAGCTATGAGAGGTGCGCATTAACACAGAGATATAGCGGAAGGTATGAGACGTGCGCGAAAACACAGTGATATAGGGGAAGCTATGTGTGGTGCGCGAACACACGGCGATATACGTGAAGCTATGAGTGGTGGTTGAAAACACGTCGATATACGGGAAGTGATGAGAGGTGCGCAAAAACACAACGATGTAGGGGACGGTATGAGAGGTGCGTAAAAACACAGCGATATATGGGAAGCTATGGGAGGTGCACGAAAACAGAACGAGAAAGAGGGAGGTCTGAGAGGTGTGAGAAAACACAACAATATAGGGGGAGCTATGGGAGGTGCATGAAAGCACAGCAATATATGGAGAAGCTATGAGATGTGCGTTAAACATTGCAATATATGGAAAGCTTTGAGAGGTGCACCAGTACACAGCGATAGAAGGGAAGCTATGAGAGGTGCGCATTAACACAGCGATATAGCGGAAGGTATGAGAGGTGTGCGAAAACACCGTGATATAGGGGAAGCTATGGAATGTGCGCAAACACACGGCGATATACGTGAAGCTATGAGTGGTGCTTGAAAACACATCGATATAGGGGAAGCGATGAGAGGTGCGCAAAAACGCAATGATGCAGGGGATGGTATGAGAGGTGCGTAAAAACACAGTGATATAATGGTAGGTATGCGAGATGCATGAAAACACAGTGATATGGGGAAGGTATGGGATGTGCGCAATAACACAACGATATAGGGGAAGGTATCAGAGGTGCGCAAAAACACAGCGATATAGGGGAATGTATGGGAGGTGCGTGAAAACACTGCGATATATGGGAAGGTATGAGAGGTGCGTGAAAATACGTCAATATAGGGGAAGGTATGAGAGATGAGCAAAAACTCAGCTAAAAAGGGGAAGTTATGAGAGGTGCGCGAGAACAAGGCGATATAGGCAATGCTGTGAGAGGTGAGCAAAAACACAGCAATATAGGGGAAGCTATGCGAGGTGCACGAAAACACAGCGATATAGGGGAAGTTATGAGAGGTGCACGAAAACACATCGGTATAGAGGAAGCTACAAGAGGTGTGCGAAAACACAGCGATATAGTGGAAGGTATGAGAGGTGCACGAAAACACGGCAATATATGGGTAGGTATGAGAGGGAAAAGAAAACACAGCAATGTAGGGGAAACTATGGTAGTTGCACGAAAACACAGCAATATACGGGAAGGTATGAGACGTGCTCGAAAACACAGCGATATAGTGGATGTTATGGGAGCTGCGCGAAAACACAGCGCTGTAGGGAAATGTATGAGAGGTGCGCGAAAAAACAGCATTATTGGGGAAACTGGGAAATGCGCGGTAACAAAGCGATATTTGGGAAGTTATTGGAGGTGCGTGAAAAGACGGCGATATAGGTGAACGTATGAGAGGTGTGCGAATACACATCGATATAGGGGAGACTACGAGAGGTGCAGGAAAACACAGCGATATAGGAGAGGCTATGAGAGGTGCGCGAAAACACAGCAATTTGAGGGAAGGTATGAGAGGTGCGCGAAAACAGCACAATATATGGGAAGATATGAGAGGTGCGCGAAAATACGGCAATATATGGGAAGGTATGAGAGGGAAGCGAAAACCCAGCAATGTAGGGGAAACTATGGTAGTTGTACGAAAACACAGCAATATAGGGGAAGCGATGAGAGGTGCGCAAAAACACGGTGATGTAGCAGAATGTATGAGAGGTGCGCAAAAACACAGCGATGCAGGGGAAGGTATGAGAGGTGAGCGAAAAAACAGCTATATAGGGGAAGTTATGAGAGGTGCTTGAAAACATGGCAATTAGAGGAAGCTATGGGATGTGCGCGAAGACACGGCGGTATAGGGGATGGTATGAGAGGTGGACAAAAACACGCCGATATAGGGGAGTGTATGAGAAGTGCACGACGACACAGCTATGTAGGGGAAGCTATGAGATGTGCGCGAAAACACGGCGATGTAGGAGAATGTATGAGAGGCGCACAAAAACACAATGATATAGGGGCAGGTATAGGAGGTGCGCGAAAAAACAACGAGATAGGGGAAATTATGAGAAGGAAGCGAATTTACAGCGATATATGGGAAGTTATGGGAGGTGTGCGAAAACAGAGCGATATAGGGGAAGCTATGAGAGGTGCGAGAAAACACAGCGATATAGGGGAAGCTATGGGAGGTGTGTGAAAACACGGCGATATATGGGAAGCGATGAGAGGTGCCCGAAAACGCAGTGATACAGGGAACAGTATGATAGGTGCCTGAAAACACAGTGATATGGGATAGGTATGTGTGGTGTGTGAAAGCACAGCGAAAAGGAGGAAGCTCTAGGAGGTGCACGAAAACACGGCGATATAGGAGAAAGTATGAGAGATGAGCGAAATCTCAGCTAAAAAGGGGAAGCTATGGGATGTGCACAAGAATAGAGTGATATAGGGAAAAATATGAGAGATGCGAGAAAACACAGCGATATAGGGGAAGCTATGGGAGGTGCGTGAAAACACGGCGATATAGGAGATCGCTGTGTTTTCACACACCTCTCATACCTTCCCCTATATTGCTGTGTTTTCACACACATCCGATAGTTTCCTATATATTGCCTTGTTTTTGTGGAGCTTTCCTACCTTCCCCTATGTCGCTGTGATTTCGCGCACCTCTCATACTTTCCTGTACATCGCTGCGCTTTCGCGCACCTCCCATTGTTTCCCCTACATCGCCATGTTTTTGTGCACCTCTCATACATTCCCCTATATCGCTGTATTTTTGTGCACCTCCCATAGCTTCCTCTTTTATCGCTGTCTTTTCACGCACCTCCCATTGCTTCCCCAAAATCGCTGTTTTCGCGCACCTCTTATACCTTCCTCTATATCGCTCTGTATTTGCGCACCATACATAGCTTCCCCCTATATCACCGTGTTTTCGATCACCTCTCACACCTTCCCCTGTATGGCCGCGTTTTCCAGCACCTCTCATATATTCTCCTACATCGCTCTGTTTTCGCGTACCTCTCATACATTGCACTATATCGTTGTGTTTTCGCACAAGTCCCATACCTTCCCGTATATCACTGTGCTTTCGCGCACCTTCCATAGCTTCCCCTACATCGCTGTGTTGTCGTGCACTTCTCATAATTTCCCCTATATCACCGCATTTTCATGCACCTCTCATACCAACCCCTATATCACCATGTCTTCGCGCACCTCCCATAGCTTCGGCTGTATTGCTGTTTTCGCGCACCTCCTATAGCTTCCCCTATATTGCTTTGTTTTTGCACACGTCTCATACCTTCCCCTATAGCGCTGTGTTTACGCAGACCTCCCATACCTTACCCCATGTCGCTGTGTTTTTGCTCATCTCTCATCCATTCCCCTATATCGCTGTGTTTTCTTGCACCTGCCATAGCTTCCCCTATATCACTGTATTTTCGCGCATCTCTGATAGCTTCCCCTATATCGCTGTGTTTTCGCGCACCTCCAATAGCTTCCCCTATATCGCTGCGTTTTCATGCAGCTCCCATGGCTTCCCGTTTGTCATTGTATTTTCGCACATCTCCCATTGTTTCCCTACATCGCTGTGCTGTTGCGCACTTCTCATAACTTCCCCTACATCGCTGTGTTTTCGTGCACCTCCCATAGCTTTCCCTACATCACAGTGTTTTCTTGCACCTCTCATACCTTCCCGTACATCGCTGTGTTTTCGTGCACCTCCCATAGATTCCCCTACATTGCCGTGTTTTGCGAACCTCTCATAGCTTCCACTATATCGTCGCATTTTTACGCACTTCTCAGACTTTCCCCTATATCGCTGTGTTTTCTTGCACCTCTCATAGCTTCTCCTATATAACTGTCTATTCGCGCACCTCACATAGCTTCCCCTATATCGCTGTCTTTTCACGCAAATCTCATAGCTTCCTCTATATGACTGTATTTTCGCGCACCTCTCATAGATTCCACTACATCGCATTGTTTTCGCACACCTCTCATACCTTCCCCTATATTGCTGTGTTTTTGCACACGTCCAATAGCTTCCCCTACATCACCATGTTTTCACGCACCTTTCACAATTTCCCTATATCGCCGTGTTTTCGCGCACCTCCCTTACCTTCCCCTATAGCACTGTGCTTTTGTGCACCTCCCATAGTTTCCCCTACGTCGCTGTGCTTTTATGCACCTCCCATAGCTCCACTATATTGCTGTGTTTTCGCGCACCTCCCATAGATTCCCCTATATCACTGTGTTTTTGTGCACCTTCCATACCTTCCCCTATATCATCATGCTTTCGTGTACCTCTCATACCTTCCCCTATATCGCTGTGTTATCACACAGCTCTCATAACTTCCCCAATATCACTGTGTTTTCACGCACATCCAATAGGTTCCTATATATCACCTTGTTTTTGTGGAGCTTTCCTACCTTCCCCTATGTCGCTGTGACTTCATGCACCTCTCATACTTTCCTGTACATCGCTGCGTTTTCGTGCACCTCCCATAGTTTCCCCTACATCGTTGTGTTTTCGTGCAACACCCATAACTTCCCCGACATCGCCATGTTTTTGCGCACCTCTCATAACTTCCCCATATCACCGTTTATTCGCGCACCTCCCATAGCTCTACTATATCGCTGTGTTTTCCTGCACCTCTCATACCTTCCCCTATGTTGCTGTGTCTTTGCACACCTCTCATACTTTCCCTTATTTCGTTGTTTTCATGCACATCCCACAGCTTCCTATATATTTGCTTGTTTTCGTGCAGCTCTCATAACTTCCCCTATATCGCTGTGATTTCGTGCACATCTCATTCCTTCCCGTACATCGCTGTCTTTTCGCGCACCTCTCATAACTTCCCCTATATCGCCGTGTTTTCGGGCACCTCTCAAAGCATCCCCGACATCGCTGTGTTTTCGTGCAGCACCCATACCATCCCCTATATGGCTGTGTTTTCATGCACCTCCCATAGATTTCCCCTATATCGCCATGTTTTCATGCACCTTGGCGACATAGGGGAAGCTATGAGAAGTGTGCAAAAACACAGCGACGTAGTGGAAGCTGTGGGAGGTGTGCGAAAACACAGCGATGTAGGGGAAGGTATGAGAGGTGTGCGACATTACAGCGTTATAGAGGAAATTATGAGAGGTGCACAAAAACACAGCGATATATGGGAAGGTATGAGAACTGTGTGATAACACAGCGATATAGAGGAAGGTATGAGAGGTATACGAAAGCATGGCGATATAGGGGAAGGTATGAGAGGTGCATGAAAACACAATGATATAGGGGAATGTATGGGAGGAACGCGAAAACAAAGCGATGCAGGGGAAGCTATGGGAGGTGCACGAAAACACAGCGATATAGGGGACGGTAAGAGAGGTGCGCGAAAACTCGGCGATATAGGGGAAGGTATAGGAGGTGTGAGAAAACACAGCGATATACGGGAATGTATGAGAGGTGCGCGGACTCACAGTGATATAGGGGATGCTATGAGATTTGCGCAAAAAGACATCGTTATAGGGGAAGCTATGGGAGGTGCAAGAAAACACAACGATATAGTGGAAGCTATGAGAGGTGCGCAAAAACACGGCGATGTAGGGGAAACTATGGGAGGTGCGCAAAAACACAGCGACATAGGGGAAGCTAGGATAGTTGCACAAAAACAAGGAGATATATAGCAAACTATTGGATGTGTGTGAAAACACAGCGATATAGGGGAACGGATGAGTGGTGCGTGAAAACACGGTGATGCAGGGGAAGCTATGAGAGGTATGCAAAAGCATGGCGATGTAGGGGAAACTATGGGAGGTGCGTGAAATCACAGCAATTTAGGGGAAGCTATGGGAGGTGCGCGAAAACGCAACGATATAGGGGAAGCTACGAGAGCTGCGCAAAAGCAGGGCGATATAGCAGAAGCTATGAGAGGTGTGCGAAAACAGTGCGATATAGGGGAAGGTATGAGAGGTGCACGTAAACATGGCGATATCGGGGAATCTATGGGAGGTGCACGAAAAAAGCGATATTGCTAAAGCCATGGGAGGTTCATGAAGAAACCGCGATGTACAGGATCGTGTGAGTGGTGCACGAAAACAGGGCGATATAGGGGAAGGTATGAGAAGTGCGCAACAACACAGTGATGTAGGGGAAGCAATGGGAGGTGCGCGAAAACACAGCGATATAGGGTAAGGGATGAGAGGTGAGCAAAAACACAGTGATATAGGGGAAGGTATGAGAGGTCTGCATGAACAGGGTGATATAGGGGAAGGTATGGGAGGTCTGCATGAACAGGGCGATATAGGGGAAGGTATGAGAGGTGCGCTAAAACAAAGCCATACACGGGAAACTACGGGAGGTGCGCAACAACACAGCGATGTGAGGGAAGCTATGGGAGGTGCAAAAAACACAGCGATATATGGGAAGGTAAGAGAGGTGCGCGAATAAACGGTGATATAGGGGAAGTTATGAGAGGTGCGCGAAAACATGGCGATGTAGGGGAAGTTATGGGTGTTGCACGAAAACACAACGATGTAGGGGAAACTATGGGAGGTGCGTGAAAAAGCAGCAATGTACGGGAAAGTATGAGAGGTGCACGAAATCACAGTGACAAAAGGGAAGGTAGGAGAGCTCCACAAAAACAAGGTGATATATAGGAACCTATTGGATGTGCGTGAAAACACAGCGATATAGGGGAAGGTATGAGAGCTGTGTGATAACACAATGATATATAGGGGATGGTATGAGAGGTGCGCAAATACACCGCGATATAGGTGAATATATGGTTGGTGTGCAAAAACACCACGATGTAGGGGTAGGTAGGAGGGATGCGCGAAAACAACCTGATATAGGGGAAGCTATGAAAGGTACCCAAAAACACGGTGATATCGGGGAAGCTATGGGAGGTGTATGAAAACACAGCGATATAGGAGAAAGTATGAGAGATGCTCGAAAACACGGCGATATAGGGGAAGCTATGAGAGGTGAGAAAAACGCAGCGATATAGGGGAAGGTAAGAAAAGTGTGCGAAAACATAGCGATTTAGGGGAAGATATGAGAGGTGTGCGCAAACACAATGATATAGTGGAAGGTATGGGAGTTGCGCGAAAATGCAGCGATATAGGGGAAGATATAAGAGGTGCACGATAACACAGCGATATGGGGGAAGGTATCGGAGGTGCCCGAAAGCACAACAATAAGGGGAAGCTATCAGAGGAGCGTGAAAACACTGCGATATAGGGGAAGCTATGAGAGGTGAGAAAAACGCAGCGATATAGGGGAAGGTAAGAAAAGTGTGCGAAAACATAGCGATTTAGGGGAAGATATGAGAGGTGTGCGCAAACACAATGATATAGTGGAAGGTATGGGAGTTGCGCGAAAATGCAGCGATATAGGGGAAGATATAAGAGGTGCACGATAACACAGCGATATGGGGGAAGGTATCAGAGGTGCCCGAAAGCATAGCAATATAGGTGAAGCTCTGGGAGGTGCGTGAAAACACAGTGATATTAGGGAAGCTATTGGAGGTGCGCAAAAACACGGCAATATGGGGGAAGATATGAGACGTGCACGAAAACAGAGCGATATATGGGAGGCTATGAGACGTGCATGAAAACAGAGCAATGTCAGGGAATCTATGAAAGGTGCGGAAAAACACGGGAATATAGGGGAAGATATGGAAGGTGCGCAAAAACATGGCGTTACAGGGGAAGGTATGAGAAGTGCGCGAAAACACAGAGATGTAGGGGAAGCTATTGGAGGTGCGCGAAAACTTGGCAATATAGGGGAAGCTAAGATAGGTGCGCGAAAACACAGCGATACAGGGGAAGCTTTGGGAGGTGCATGAAAACACAGCGATATATGGGAAGCTATGGGTGGTGCGTGAAAACACAACGATGTAGGGGTAGGTATGAGGGATGTGCGAAGGCACAGCGATGTAGGGGAGGCTATGAGAGGTACCAAAAACACGGCGATGTCGGGGAAGCTATGAGAGGTGCCCGAAAACACGGCGATGTAGGGAAAGCTATGGGAGGTGTATGAAAACAGAGCGATATAGGGGAAGGTATGAAAGGTGCTTGAGAACACAGTGATATCGGGGAGGCTATGGGAGGTGCGCGAAAACACAGCAATATTGGGGAAGGATTGAGAGGTGAGCAAAACACAGCGATATATGGGAAGGTATGAGAGGTGTGCGAAAACTCAGTGATATAGTGGAAGGTATGGGAGTTGCGCAAAAACACAGCGATATAAGGGAAGCTATAGCAGGTGCGCGAAAAGGCAGCGATATAGGGGAAGCTATGGGACGTGCGCTAAAAGACAGTGATATAGGAGAAGGTCTCAGAAGTGCGCGAAAACACGGCGATATAGTGGAAGCGCAAACGACAGGAATACTGCAGATGCTGGAAATTCAAGCAACACACATCAAAGTTACTGGTGAACGCAGCAGGCCAGGCAGCATCTCTAGGAAGAGGTGCAGTTGACGTTTCAGGCCGAGTCCCTTCGTCAGGACTAACTGAAGGAAGAGTGAGTAAGGGATTTGCAAGTTGGAGGGGGCGGGGGAGATCCAAAATGATAAGAGAAGACATGAGGGAGAGGGATGGAGCCAAGAGCTGGACAGGTGATTGGCAAAAGGGGATACGAGAGGATCATGGGACAGGAGGTCCGGGAAGAAAGACAAGGGGGGGGGGACCCAGAGGATGGGCAAGAGGTATATTCAGAGGGACAGAGGGAGAAAAAGGAGAGTGAGAGAAAGAATGTGTGTATAAAAATGAGTAACAGATGGGATACGAGGGGGAGGTGAGGCCTTAGCGGAAGTTAGAGAAGTTGATGTTCATGCCATCAGGTTGCAGGCTACCCAGATGGAATATAAGGTGTTGTTCCTCCAACTTGAGTGTGGCTTCATCTTTACAGTAGAGGAGGCCATGGATAGACATGTCTGAATGGGAATGGGATGTGGAATTAAAATGTGTGGCCACTGGGAGATCCTGCTTTCTCTGGTGGACAGAGCGCAGGTGTTCAGCAAAGCGGTCTCCCAATCTGCGTCGGGCCAATATATAAAAGGCCACATCGGGAGCACCGGACGCAGTATATCACCCCAGTCGACTCACAGGTGAAGTTTTGCCTCACCTGGAAGGACTGTTTGGGGCCCTGAATGGTGGTAAGGGAGGAAGTGTAAGGACATGTGTAGCACTTGTTCCGTTTACACGGATAAGTGCCAGGAGGGAGTTCAGTAGGGAGGGATGGGAGGGACGAATGGACAAGGGAGTTGCGTAGGGAGCAATCCCTGTGGAACGCAGAGAGCGGTGGGGAGGGAAAGATATAGTGGAAGCTATGAGAGGTGCGCAAAAACACGGCGATGTTGGGAAGCTATGGGATGTGTGCGAAATCATGGCGATATAGGTGAAGCTATGAGAGGTGCGCGAAAGCACAGCGATATAGGTGAAGGTATGAGAGGTCCGTGAATACTCCACGATATAGGGGAAGTTATAGCAGGTGCGCGAAAACGCGACGATATAGGGGAAGATATGGAGGAGCGCAAAAACACAGTGATGTAGGGGAAGCTATGGGAGGTGTATGAAAACACAGCGATATAGGGGAAGGTATAAGAGGTGCTCGAAAAGACAGCGTTATAGGGGACGGTATGAGAGGTGCGAGAAAACACAGTGATATAGGGGAAACTCTGGGACGTCCGCGAAAACACAGTGATATTGGGGAAGCTATGGGAGGTGCGCGAAAAGACGGAGATATAGGGAAATATATGAGAGGTGCGTGAAAACACGGCGATATAGGGGACTGTATCAGAGGTGCGCAAAAACACAGTGGTATAGAGGAAGAGATGGGAGGTGCACAAAAAAACAGCGATATAGTGGAAGCTATCAGAGGAGCACGAAAACACAGTGACATATGGGAAGCTATGGGAGGTGTGTGAAAACACGGTGAAATAGGGGAAGTTATGAGAGGTGCGCAAAAACACAGCGATTTGGGGGAAGCTATAAGAGGTGCGCAAAATCATCGCAATATACGGGAAGCTATGAGAGGTGCTCGAAAACATGGCGAATAATGGGAAGCTGTGGAAGGTGCGCAAAAATACAGCGATATAGGGGAAGGTATCAGAGGTGTGCGAAAACATGGCGATATATGGGAAACTATGGGAGGTATGTGAAAACAGGGCGGTATAAGGGAAGGTATGAAAGGTACGCAAAAACACACCGATGTAGGGGAAACTATAGGAGGTGTGCGAAAGCAGAGCGATATTGGGGAAGTGATTGGAGGTTTACGAGAGCTCAGCGACATAGGGGAAGTTATGGGAGGTGCATGAAAACACAGCTATATGCGGAATGTATGAGAGGTGCGCTAAAACACAGAAATACAGGGGAAGGTATGAGAGGTCTGCGAAGATACGGTGATATAGGAGAAGGTATAGAGGTGAGAGGCCCCTTGGGTAAGAGTAACCATAATATGGTGGAATTCTTCATTAAGATGGAGAGTGACATAGTTAATTCAGAAACAAAGGTTCTGAACTTAAAGAGGGGTAACTTTGAAGGTATGAGACTTAGAAGGTATGTGAATTAGCTAAGATAGACTGGCAAATGACAATTAAAGGATTGACGGTGGATATACAATGGCAAGCATTTAAGGATTGCATGGATGCACTACAACAATTGTTCATCCCAGTTTGGCAAAAGAATAAATCAATGAAGGTAGTGCACCCGTGGCTGACAAGAGAAATTAGGGATAGTGTCAATTCCAAAGAAGAAGCATACAAATTAGCTAGAAAAAGTGGCTCACCTGAGAACTAGGAGAAATTCAGAGTTCAGGAGAGGAGGACAAAGGGCTTAATTAGGAAGGGGAATAAAGATTACGAGAGAAAACTGGCAGGGAACATAAAAACGGACTGTAAATGCTTTTATAGATATGTAAAAAGGAAAAGACTGGTAAAGACAAATGTAGGTCCCCTGCAGACAGAAACAGGTGAATTGATTATGAGGAGCAGGGACATGGCAGACCAATTGAATAATTACTTTGGTTCTGTCTTCACTAAGGAGGACATAAATAATCTTCCAGAAATAGTAGGGGACAGAGGGACCAGTGAGATGGAGGAACTGAGCGAAATACATGTTAGTAGGGAAGTGGTGTTGGGTAAATTGAAGGGATTAAAGGCAGATAAATCCCCAGGGCCAGATGGTCTGCATCCCAGAGTCCTTAAGGAAGTAGCCCAAGAAATAGTGGATGCATTAGTGATAATTTTTCAAAACCTGTTAGATTCTGGACTAGTTCCTGAGGATTGGAGGGTGGCCAATGTAACCACACTTTTTAAAAAAGGAGGGAAAGAGAAACCGGGGAATTATAGACCGGTTAGCCTAATGTCGGTAGTGGGAAAACTGCTGGAGTCAGTTATCAAAGATGTGATAACAGCACATTTGGAAAGCAGTGAAATCATCGGACAAAGTCAGCACGGATTTGTGAAAGGAAAATCATGTCTGACGAATCTCATAGAATTTTTTGAGGATGTAACTAGTAGAGTGGATAGGGGAGAACCAGTGGATGTGGTATATTTGGATTTTCAAAAGGCTTTTGACAAGGTCCCACACGGGAGATTAGTGTGCAAACTTAAAGCACACGGTCTTGGGGGTAAGGTATTGATGTGGATAGAGAATTGGTTAGCAGACAGGAAGCAAAGAGTGGGAATAAACGGGACCTTCTCAGAATGGCAGGCAGTGACTAGTGGGGTACCGCAAGGCTCAGTGCCGGGACCCCAGTTGTTTACAATATATATTAATGACTTGGATGAGGGAATTAAATGCAGCATCTCCAAGTTTGCGGATGACACGAAGCTGGGTGGCAGTGTTAGCTGCGAGGAGGATGCTAAGAGGATGCAGGGTGACTTGGATAGGTTGGGTGAGTGGGCAAATTCATGGCAGATGCAATTTAATGTGGATAAATGTGAAGTTATCCACTTTGGTGGCAAAAATAGGAAAACAGATTATTATCTGAATGGTGGCCGATTAGGAAAAGGGGAGGTGCAACGAGACCTGGGTGTCATTATACACCAGTCATTGAAAGTGGGCATGCAGGTACAGCAGGCGGTGAAAAAGGCGAATGGTATGCTGGCATTTATAGCGAGAGGATTCGAGTACAGGAGCAGGGAGGTACTACTGCAGTTGTACAAGGCCTTGGTGAGACCACACCTGGAGTATTGTGTGCAGTTTTGGTCCCCTAATCTGAAGAAAGACATCCTTGCCATAGAGGGAGTACAAAGAAGGTTCACCAGATTGATTCCTGGGATGGCAAGACTTTCATATGAAGAAAGACTGGATGAACTGGGCTTGTACTCGTTGGAATTTAGAAGATTGAGGGGGGATCTGATTGAAACGTATAAGATCCTAAAGGGATTGGACAGGCTAGATGCAAGAAGGTTGTTCCCGATGTTGGGGAAGTCCAGAATGAGGGGGCACAGTTTGAGGATAAAGGGGTAGCCTTTTAGGACCGAGATTAGGAAAAACTTCTTCACACAGAGAGTGGTGAATCTGTGGAATTCTCTGCCACAGGAAACAGTTGAGGCCAGTTCATTGGCTATATTTAAGAGGGAGTTAGATATGGCCCTTGTGGCTACGGGGATCAGGGGGTATGGAGGGAAGACTGGGCAGGGATCTGAGTTGGATGATCAGCCATGATCATAATAAATGGCGGTGCAGGCTTGAAGGGCCGAATGGCCTACTCCTGCACCTATTTTCTATGTTTCTATGTTTCTATGTGAGCAAAAACACAGCGATATAGGAGAAGGTATGAGAGGTGCGGGAAAAAATATCGATATAGGGGAAGTTATGGGAGGTGCGCAAAAACATGTCGATATTGGTGAAGCTATGAGAGGTGTGCAAAAAGACAGCGAAATATGGGAAGCTATGGGAGGTGCACGAGAACAGAGCGACATAGGGAAAGTATGAGAGGTGCACGAAAACATAGCGATTTGGGGGAAGTTATGAGAGGTGCGTGAAAACATCGCAATATATGGGAAGCTATGAGAAGTGCGCGATAACACGGCGAAAAGTGGAGAGCTATGGGAGGTGCGGGAAAAATAGCGATATAGGGGAAAGTATGAGAGGTGTGCGAAAACACATCAATATAGTGGAAGGTATGAGAGGTGCTCGAAAAAAGAGTGATATAGGGAAACAATGGGAGGTGCGCGAACACAAGGCATTATACGTGAAGGTATGAGAGGTGCTTGAAAACACATCGATATAGGGGAAGCGATGAGAGGTGCATGAAAATGCAGCGATATAGAGGATGGTATGAGAGGTGCGTGAAAACACAGTGATATAGGGGTAGGTATGCGAGATGCACGTAAACACAGTCGTAAAGGGGAAGGTATGAGAGGTGCGCGAAAACACATTGATATAGTGCAAGGTATGAGTGGTGCACGAAAACACAACAACATAGGAGAAAGTATGAGAGGCGCGCGAATACACAGTGATATAGGGGAATCTATGGGAGGTGTGCGAAAACACGGCGATATACGTGAAGGTATGAAAGGTGTATGAAAACACGTCGATATAAGGGGAGGTGTGAGAGATGAGCGAAAACTCAGCTAAAAAGGAGAAGGTATGAGAGGTGCGCGAGAACTCGGCGATATAGGCAACGCTATGAGAGGTCAGAAAAACACAGCGATATAGGGAAAGGTATGAGAGGTGCGCCAAAACACAGTGATATAGGGGAATCTATGGGAGGTGCGCGAAAACACGGCGATATACGTGAAGGTATGAAAGGTGCGTGAAAAAACTTCGATATAGGGGGAGGTATGAGAGATGAGTGAAAACTCAGCTAAAAAATGGGAAGGTATGAGAGGTGCGCAAGAACACGGCGATATAGGCAACGCTATGAGAGGTCAAAAAAACACAGCGTTATAGGGGAAGTTATGAGAGGTGCGCAAAAACACATCGATATAGGGGAAGCTACGAGAGGTGCTTGAAAACACGGCGACATAGGGGAAGCTATGAGAGGTGCGCGAAAACACAGCGATATAGGGGAAGGTATGAGAGGTGCGCAAAAGCATATCGATATAGGGGAAGCTACGAGAGGTGCGTGAAAGACAACACGGCGACATAGGGGAAGTTATCGGAGGTGTGCGAAAACACAGCAATAAAGGGGAAGGTATAAGAGGTGTGCGAAAACACAGCCATATTGGGGAAGCTATGGGAGGTGTGCGAAAACACAGCGATAATGGGAAGGTATGGGAGGTGCGCGAAAACATGGCAATACAGGGGAAGCTCTAGGCCGTGCGCGAAAACACAGCGATATAGGGGAAGTTATGGGAGGTGTGCGAAAACACAACAATACAGGGGAAGCTGTGGGAGGTGCAAGAAAACACAACAATATATAGGAAGGTATGGGACGTGCATGAAAACACAGTGATATAGGGGTAGGTATGCGAGGTGCATGTAAACACAGTGATATAGGGGAAGGCATGAGAGTTGCACGAATACATAGTGATTTGGGGGAAGTTATGAGAAGTGCGTGAAAACATCGCAATATATGGGAAGCTATGAGAAGTGCGCTAAAACATGGCGAGAAGTGGGAAGCTATGGGAGGTGTGGGAAACGGCGATATAGGGGAAAGTATGAGAGGTGTGCAAAAACACATCAATATAGTGGAAGGTATGAGAGGTGCGCAAAAACACAACAATATAGAGGAAGGTATGCAAGGTGCGCGAAAACACAGCAATATATGGGAAAGTATGAGAGGTGCACAAAAACACAGCGACATATGGGAAACTATGGGAGGTGCACGAAAACAGAGCGAGAAATGAGAAGGTATGAGAGGTGTGAGAAAACACGGCGATATAGGGGAAGCTATGGGAGGTGCGTGAAAACACGTCGATATAGGGGAAGGTATGAGAGGTGCGCAAAAACACAGCAATACAGGGGAAGCTGTGGGAGGTGCAAGAAAACACAGCAATATATAGGAAGGTATGGGACGTGTGTGAAAACACAGTGATATAGGGGTAGGTATGCAAGGTACGTGTAAACACAGTGATATAAGGGAAGGCATGAGAGCTGCACGAAAACAGTGATTTGGGGGAAGTTATGGGAAGTGTGTGAAAACATCGCAGTATATGGGAAGCTATGATAAGTGCGCAATAACACGGCGAAAACTGGGAAGCTATGGGAGGTACGGGAAACACAGCGATATAGGGGAAGGTATGAGAGGTGTGCGAAAACACATCAATAGTGTGGAAGGTATGAGAGGTACGCGAAAATACAGCAATATAGGGGAAGGTATGCGAGGTGCGCGAAAACACAGCAATATAGGGGAAGCTAAAGAGGTGCTCGAAAACACGGTGATATAGGGGAAGCTATGAGAGGGGAGCGTTAACAGCAATATATGGGGAAGTATGAGAGGTGCACGAAAACACAGCGATATATGGAAGTTATAGGAGGTGTGCGAAAACACAGCAATACAGGGGAAGCTGTGGGAGGTGCAAGAAAACTCAGCAACATATGGGAAGGTATTTGACGTCCATGAAAACACAGTGATATAGGGGTAGGTATGCAAGGAGCGTGAAAACACAGCGATATCGGGGAAGCTATGGGAGGTGTGCGAAAACACAGCGATAAAGGGGAAGGTATAAGAGGTGTGCGAAAACACAGTCATATTGGGGAAGCTTTGGGAGGTGTGCGAAAACACAGCGATAATGGGAAGGTATGGGAGGTGCGCGAAAACATGGCAATACAGGGGAAGCACTGAGACGTGCGCGAAAACACAGCGATATAGGGGAAGTTATGGGAGGTGTGCGAAAACACGACAATACATGGGAAGCTGTGGGAGGTGCAAGAAAACTCAGCAATATATGGGAAGGTATGGGACGTGCGTGAAAACACAGTGATATAGGGGTAGGTATGCGAGGTGCGTGTAAACACAGTGATATAGGGGAAGGCATGAGAGCTGCACGAAAACATAGCGATTTGGGGGAAGTTATGAGAAGTGCGTGAAAACGTCGTAATATATGGGAAGCTATGAGAAGTGCGCAATAACACGGCGAAAACTGGGAAGCTATGCGAGGAGCATGAAAACACAACGATATAGGGGATGGTATGCGAGTTGTTCGAAAACACAGCAGTATAGAGGAAGCTATGGGATATGCAAGAAAGCACAGCCATATAGGGGAATGTATGATAGGCATGTGAAAACACAGCGATATTTAGGAAGCTATGGGTGGTGCGTGAATACATGGTGAAATAGGGGAACGTATGAGAGGTGCGTGAAAACACAGCGATATATGGGAAGGTTTCAGAGGTGAGCGAAAACACATTGATACAGTGGTAGGTATCAGAGGTGCGTGAAAACACGATGATATAGGGGAAGGTACGCGAGGTAAGCGAAAACACAGTGACATAGAGGAAGCTATGAGAGGTACGCGAAAACACGATGATATAGGGGCAGGTATGAGAGGTGCGCGAAAATACAGCGATGTAGGGGAAGGTATGAATGGAGCGCGATAACACAGCGATATATGGGAAACGCTGGGAGGTGCACGACAACAGAGCGATATAGGGGAAGGTATCAGAGGTGAGAGTAAACACAGCAATTTAGGGGAAGCTGTGGGAGGTGTGCGAAATCATGGCGATATAGAGGACGCTATGTGAGGTGTGTGAAAACACAGCGATCTAGTGGAAGCCATGAGAGGTGTGTGAAAACATCGCCATATATGGCAAGCTAAAGAGGTGTGCAAAAACAGCGATATAGCGGAAGCTATGGGAGGTATGCGAAAACACAGCAATATAGGGGAAGCTATGAAAGCTGCTTGATAACACAGTGATATAGGGGAAGGTATGAGAGATGCGCGAAAACACATCGATATAGTGGTAGGTATGAGAGGTGCACAAAAACACAACGATATAGGGGAAGGTATGCGAGGTGCGTGAGAACACAGCGATATAGGGGAAGCTATGAGAGGTGTGCGAAAACACGGTGATATAGGGGAATCTATGGGAGGTGCGCTAAGACACAACGATATAGGGGAAGGTATGATAAGCACGCGAGAAAACAGCGACATATGGGAAGCTATGGGAGGTGCGTGAAAAGACGGCGAAATAGGGGAAGCTATGAGCGGTGCGCAAAAACACGGCAAAAAATGGGAAGCTATGGGAGGTTCGTGAAAACAGAGCAATATAGGGGAAGTGAGGAGAAGTGCAGGAGAGCACAGCGACATAGGGGAAGCTATGGGATGTGCGAGAAAACAGAGCAATAAGGGGGAAGCTATGAGAGCTGCTTGATAGCACGGCGATATAGTGGAAGATATGAGCGGTGCGCGAAAACGCGGTAATATAGGGGAAACTATGAGAGGTGACCGAAACCACATCGATATAGGGGAAGCTGTGGGAGGAGCGCAAAATCACAGTGATATCGGGGAAGGGATGAGAAGTGAGTGAAAACACAGCAATATAGGGGAAGATATAAGAGGTGCGCAAAAACACAGTGACATAGAGGAATCTATGGGAAGTGCGCGAAAACACGGCGATATACGTGAAGGTATGAAAGGTGCGTGAAAACATGTCAATACCGGGGAATGTATGAGAGATGAGTGAAAACTCAGCTAAAAAGGGGAAGATATGAGAGGTGCGCGAGAACATGGCGATATAGGCAAAGCTATGAGAGGTCAGAAACACTGCGATTTGGGGGAAGCTATGAGAGGTGCGTGAAAACATTGCAATACATGGAAACCTATGAGAGGTGCACAAGCACACAGCAATGGGGGGAAGCTATGAGAGGTGCGCGATAACACAGCAAAAAAGGGGAAGGTATGAGAGGTGCGCCAAAACAGTGTTATAGGGGAATCTATGGGAGGTGCGCGAAAACACGGCGGTATACGTGAAGGTATGAAAGGTGCGTGAAAACACGTCGATATAGAGGAAGTTATGAGAGATAAGCGAGAACAAGGCGATATAGGCCTAGCTATGAGAGATGAGGAAAAACACAGCGTTATGGGGAAGATATGAGAGGTGCGCAAAAACACAACGATATAGGGGAAGCTACGTATGTGCGCGAATATACAGCGATATAGGGGAAGTTATGAGAGATGCGCAAAAACACATCGATATAGGGGAAGCTACAAGAGGGGTGCGAAAACACAGCGATATAGTGGAAGGTATGAGAGGTGCCTGTAAACACAGCGACATATGGGAAACTATGGGAGGTGCACGAAAACAGAGCGAGAAAGGAGAAGGTATGAGAGGTGTGAGAAAACACGGCGATATAGGGGAAGCTATGGGAGGTGGGCGAAAACACGGCGATATACGTGAAGTTATGAGAGGTGCGTGAAAACATGTCGATATAGGGGAAGATATGAGAGATGGACGAAAACTCAGCTAAAAAGGGGAAGGTATGAGAGGTGCGCAAGAACACGGCGATACAGGCAAAGCTATGAGAGTTCAGAAAAACACAGAGATATAGGGGAAGGTATGAGAGATGCACGAAAACACAACGATATAGGGGACACTATGCGAGATGCACGAGAACATGGTGATATAGGCAAAGCTATGAGAGGTCAGAAAAACACAGCGATTTGTGGGAAGCTATGAGAGGTGCGCGAAAAGATTGCAATATATGGAAACCTAAGAGAGGTGCACAAGCACACAGCAATAGAGGGGAAACTATGGGAGGTGCGTAAAAACAGGGCGATATAGGAGTAGGTATGAGAGGTGAGCGAAAAGACAGTGATAAGCTGGAAGCTATGAGAGGTGCGCGAAAACACAGCGATATAGGGGAAGGTATGAGAAGTGCGTGAAAACACATCGATTTAGGGGAAGCTACGAGAGGTACGTGAAAACACATCGATATAGTGGAAGGTATGAGAGGTGTGCGAAAACACAACGATATAGGAGAAGGTATGCAAGGTGCGCGAAAACACTGTGATATAGGGGAAGCTATGGGAGGTGCGCTAAAACACAGAGATATAGGGGAAGGTATGATAGGCATGCGAAAACACAGCGACATATGGGAAGCTATGGGAGGTGAGTGAAAAGACGGCGAAATAGGGGAAGGTATGAGAGGTACGCAAAAACACAGCGATGTATAAGAAGCTATGGGAGGTGCATGAAAACACAGCGATGTAGGGGAAGTTATGAGAGGTGCGCGAAAATACATCGATATAGGGGAAGCTATGAGAGGTGCGCAAAAACACAGCAATTTGGGGGAATCTATGAGAGGTGCGCGAAAACATCGCAATATATGAGAAGCTATGAGAGGTGCGCAAAAACACGGCAAAAAATGGGAAGCTATGGGAGGTCCGTGAAAACAGGGCAATGTAGGGGAAGTGATGAGAGCTGCTTGATAACACAGTGATATAGGGGAAGATATGAGAGGTGCGCTAAAACACGGTGATATAAGGGAAACTATGAGAGGTGACCGAAAACACAGCGATATAGGGGAAGCCTTGGGAGGAGCGTGAAATCACAGTGATATCGGGGAAGGGATGAGAGGTGCGTGAAAATAC
This sequence comes from Mobula birostris, assembly GCF_030028105.1. NCBI lineage: Eukaryota > Metazoa > Chordata > Chondrichthyes > Myliobatiformes > Myliobatidae > Mobula > Mobula birostris. The sequence goes on along the minus strand of NW_027275938.1, from coordinate 162,334 downwards.
AGCGATATAGGGGAAGCTATGGGAGGTGTGCGAAAACACAGCAACCACCAAATGCAACTCCAGCCTTGAACTCCAGGCCGGGTCTGTATGTACTGCTATTGTGACCCCGTCTCCCCTTCCCCCACCAATACTCTGCAATCCCGTCTCCTTCAGATCCCATCAGCAGCTCCTGGGTACTCAGAGGCTCCATCTTCCTCTCACCCCAACTCTCCCCTCTCCATTGACACCCCCAGCCTCCCCCCTCCCCCCTCTGATCCCAGCTGTCGTCCGTGCCGGGTCTTTACCATCCCCTCCGACCTTCAACTGTCGGAGGCAGAACGCTCTGTCCTCAGTAAGGGCCTCACCTTTGTCCCCCTTCGCCCACACCTCAGTGAGTTCCGAGTTCGCCATGATGCGGAGCTCTTCTTCCGCCGGCTCCGTCTCCGAGCCTACTTCTTCGGCAAGGACCCTTCCAACCCCATCGATGACCCCTTCTCCCGTCTTCAAACCTCCTCTTCTTCATGGACACCCCACTCTGGCCTTCTGCCTGCTCTGGATCTCTTTATCGCTAACTGCCGACGGGACATCAACCGTCTCGACTTCACCGCACCTTGTTCCCATTCCAACCTCACTCTTTCCGAACGCTCTGCTCTCCGCTCCCTCGGCACTAATCCTAACCTTATTATTATACCCACCGATAAGGGGGATGGTGTTGTAGTCTGGCGTACAACCTCTACCTTGCTGAGGCACAGCGACAACTGGCGGATACCTCCTCTTATTTACCTCTCGATCGTGACCCCACTAAGGAGCACCAGGCCATTGTCTCCCACACCATCACCGACTTTATCCGTTCAGGGGATCTCCCATCCACTGCTACCAACCTTATAGTTCCCACACCTCGCACTTCCCGTTTCGACCTCCTACCCAGATTCACAAACCTGCCTGTCCTGTCCCACCTATTATCTCAGCTTGCTCCTGCCCCACCGAACTCGTTTCTTCATACCTCGACACGGTTTTATCCCCCTTTGTTCAAACCCTTCCGACCTATGTTTGTGACACTTCTCACGCTCTTAAACTTTTCGATGATTTTAAGTTCCCTAGCCCCCACCACTTTATTTTCACCATGGATGTCCAGTCCCTATATACTTCCATCCCCCATCAGGAAGGTCTCAAAGCTCTCCGCTTCTTTTTGGATTCCAGACCAAATCAGTTCCCCTCTACCACCACTCTGCTCCGTCCAGCGGAATTAGTCCTTACTCTTAATAATTTCTCCTTTGGCTCCTCCTACTTCCTCCAAACTAAAGGTGTAGCTATGGACTCGCTTGTCCATTCGTCCCCCCAATCCCTCCCCACTGATCTCCCTCCTGGCATTTAACCTTGTAAGCGGAACAAGTGCTACACATGCCCTTACACTTCCTCCCTTACCACCATTCAGGGCTCCAGACAGTCCTTCCAAGTGAGGCGACACTTCACCTGTGAGTCACCTGTGATACTGCATCCAGTGCTCCCGATGTGGCCTTTTATATCTTGGCGAGACCCGACGCAGACTGGGAGACCGCTTTGCTGAACACCTACGCTCTGTCCGCCAGAGAAAGCGGGATTTCCCAGTGGCCACACATTTTAATTCCACATCCCATTCCCATTCGGACATGTCTATCCATGGCCTCCTCTACTGTAAAGATGAAGCCACACTCAGGTTGGAGGAACAACACCTTATATTCCGTCTGGGTAGCCTCCAACCTGATGGCATCAACATCGACTTCTCTAACTTCTGCTAATGCCCCACCACCCCCTCGGACCCATTCCGTTATTTATTTTCTTTCTCTCAGTCTCCTTTTTCTCCCTCTGTCCCTCTGACTATACCCCTTGCCCATCCTCTGGGTTCCCCCCACCTTGTCTTTCTCCCCAGACCTCCTGTCCCATGATCCTCTCATATCCCCTTTGCCAATCACATGTCCAGCTCTTGGCTCCATCCCTCCCCCTCCTGTCTTCCCCTATCATTTTGATCTCCCCCTCCAACTTGCAAATTCCTTACTCACTCTTCCTTCAGTTAGCCCTGACGAAGGGTCTCAGCCTGAAACGTCGACTGTACCTCTTCCTAGAGATGCTGCCTGGCCTGCTGCGTTCACCAGAACTTTGATGTGTGTTGTTTGAATTTCCAGCATCTGCAGAATTCCTGTTGTTTGATATCGGGGAATGTATGGGAAGTGAGTGAAAACACAGCGATATAGGGGAAGGTATGAGAGGTGCGCGAAAACACAGTGATATAGGGGAATCTATGGGAGGAGCGAGAAAACACGGCGATATACGTGAAGGTATGAAAGGTGTGTGAAAGCACGTCGATATAGGGGAAGGTATGAGAGATGAGCGAAAACAGCTAAAAAGGGGAAGGTATGAGAGGTGCGCGAGAACACGGCGATATAGGCAAAGCTATGAGAGGTCAGGAAAACACAGCGATATAGGGGAAAGAATGGGAAGTGCGCCAAACACAGCGATATAGGGGAAGCTTTTGGAGGTGCACGAAAACACAGCGATATAGGGGAAGTTATGGGAGGTGTGCAAAAACTCAGCGATAAGGGGAAAGTGTTGGAGGTGCGCGAAAACACAGCGATTTAGGGGAAGGTATGAGAGGGAGGTGAAAACACAGCGATATAGGGGAAGGTATGAGAAGTGCGCGAAAACACAGCGATGTAGAGGAAGCTATGGGAGGTGCATGAAAACACAGCGACATAGGGGAAGATATGAGAGGTGCGCGAAAACATCGCAATATATGGGAAGCTATGAGAGGTGTGCAAAAACACGGCAAAAAATGGGAAGCTATTGGAGGTCCGTGAAAACAGGGCAATATAGGGGAAGTGATGAGAGGTGCAGGAGAGCACAGTGACATAGGGGAAGCTATGGGAGGTGCGTGAAAACATCGCCATATATGGCAAGCTAAAGAGGTGTGCAAAAACAGCGATATAGCGGAAGCTATGGGAGGTATGCGAAAACACAGCAATATAGGGGAAGCTATGAAAGCTGCTTGATAACACAGTGATATAGGGGAAGGTATGAGAGATGCGCGAAAACACATCGATATAGTGGTAGGTATGAGAGGTGCACAAAAACACAACGATATAGGGGAAGGTATGCGAGGTGCGTGAGAACACAGCGATATAGGGGAAGCTATGAGAGGTGTGCGAAAACACGGTGATATAGGGGAATCTATGGGAGGTGCGCTAAGACACAACGATATAGGGGAAGGTATGATAAGCACGCGAGAAAACAGCGACATATGGGAAGCTATGGGAGGTGCGTGAAAAGACGGCGAAATAGGGGAAGCTATGAGAGGTGCGCAAAAACACGGCAAAAAATGGGAAGCTATGGGAGGTTCGTGAAAACAGAGCAATATAGGGGAAGTGAGGAGAAGTGCAGGAGAGCACAGCGACATAGGGGAAGCTATGGGATGTGCGAGAAAACAGAGCAATAAGGGGGAAGCTATGAGAGCTGCTTGATAGCACGGCGATATAGTGGAAGATATGAGCGGTGCGCGAAAACGCGGTAATATAGGGGAAACTATGAGAGGTGACCGAAACCACATCGATATAGGGGAAGCTGTGGGAGGAGCGCAAAATCACAGTGATATCGGGGAAGGGATGAGAAGTGAGTGAAAACACAGCAATATAGGGGAAGATATAAGAGGTGCGCAAAAACACAGTGACATAGAGGAATCTATGGGAAGTGCGCGAAAACACGGCGATATACGTGAAGGTATGAAAGGTGCGTGAAAACATGTCAATACCGGGGAATGTATGAGAGATGAGTGAAAACTCAGCTAAAAAGGGGAAGATATGAGAGGTGCGCGAGAACATGGCGATATAGGCAAAGCTATGAGAGGTCAGAAACACTGCGATTTGGGGGAAGCTATGAGAGGTGCGTGAAAACATTGCAATATATGGAAACCTATGAGAGATGCACAAGCACACAGCAATAGAGGGGAAACTATGGGAGGTGCGTGAAAACAGGGCGATATAGGAGTAGGTATGACAGGTGCACGAAAAGACAGTGATAAGCGGGAAGCTATGAGAGGTGCGCGAAAACACAGCGATATAGGGGAAGGTATGAGAAGTGCGCGAAAACACAGCGATGTAGAGGAAGCTATGGGAGGTGCATGAAAACACAGCGACATAGGGGAAGATATGAGAGGTGCGCGAAAACATCGCAATATATGGGAAGCTATGAGAGGTGTGCAAAAACACGGCAAAAAATGGGAAGCTATTGGAGGTCCGTGAAAACAGGGCAATATAGGGGAAGTGATGAGAGGTGCAGGAGAGCACAGTGACATAGGGGAAGCTATGGGAGGTGCGTGAAAACAGAACAATATAGGTGAAGCTATGGGAGCTGCTTGATAACACAGCGATATAGGGGAAGCCTTGGGAACAGCGTGAAATCACAGTGATATCGGGGAAGGAATGAGAGGTGCGTGAAAACACAGCGATATAGGGGAATCTATGGGAGGTGCGCGAAAACACGGTGATATACGTGAAGGTATGGAAGGTGCGTGAAAACATGTCAATATAGGGGAAGTTATGAGAGATGAGCGAAAACTCAGTTAAAAAGGGGAAGTTATGAGAGATGAGCGAAAACTCAGTTAAAAAGGGGAAGGTATGAGAGGTGCGTGAGAACACGGCGATATAGGCAAAGCTATGAGAGGTCAGAAAAACACAGTGATATAGAGGAAGGTATGAGAGGTGCACCAAAATATAGTGATATAGGGGAATCCATGGGAGGTGCGCGAAAACACGGCGATATACGTGAAGGTATGAAGGTGCGTGAAAACACGTCGATATAGGGGAAGGTATGAGAGATGAGCGAAAACTCAGCTAAAAAGGGGAAGGTATGAGAGGTGCGCGAAAACACATCGATATGGGGGAAGCTACGAGAGGTGTGCGAAAACACAGCGATATAGTGGAGGGTATGAGAGGTGTGCGAAAACACAGTGATATATGGGAAGCTATGGGAGGTGCACAAAAGCAGAGCAAGGAAGGAGAAGGTATGAGAGGTGTGAGAAAACACAGCAATATAGGGGAAGCTATGGGAGGTGCGTGAAAGCTCAGCGATATAGGAGTAGTTATGAGAGGTGCGCGAAAACACAGCAATAGAGGGGAAGATATGGGAGATGTGCAAAAACACGGCGATATAGGGGAAGGTATGAGAGCTGCGCGAAAACACAGTGGGATAGGAGAAGCTATGAGAGATGCACGAAAACACAGTCATATAGGCGACGTTATGATAGGCACGTGAAAACACAGCGATATATCGGAAGCTATCAGAGGTGCGTGAAAACACGGCGAAATAGGGGAAGGAATGAGAGGTGCGCAAAAACGCAGTGATATATGGGAAGATATGGGAGGTGCAGAAAACAGAGTGACATAGGGGAAGGTATGAGAGGTGCGCGAAATCATCACAATATACAGGAAGCTATGAGAAGCGCGCAAAAACACGATGAAAAATGGGAAGTTATGCGAGGTGTGTGAAAACAGGGCGACATAGGAGAAGCTATGAGAGGGGTGCAAAAACGGTGATATATGGGAAACTATGGGAGGTGCGTGAAAACAGGCAGTATAGGGGAAGGTATGAGTGGTGCGCGAAAACACAGCGATATAGGGGAATCTATGGGAGGTGCGCGAAAACACGGTGATATACGTGAAGGTATGAAAGGTGCGTGAAAACACGTCAATATAGGGGAAGTTATGAGAGATGAGCGAAAACTCAGTTAAAAAGGGGAAGGTATGAGAGGTGCGTGAGAACACGGCGATATAGGCAAAGCTATGAGAGGTCAGAAAAACACAGTGATATAGAGGAAGGTATGAGAGGTGCACCAAAATATAGTGATATAGGGGAATCTATGGGAGGTGCGCGAAAACACGGCGATATACGTGAAGGTATGAAAGGTGCGTGAAAACACGTCGATATAGGGGAAGGTATGAGAGATGAGCGAAAACTCAGCTAAAAAGGGGAAGGTATGAGACGTGCGCGAAAACACAACGATATGGGGGAAGCTATGTATGTGCGTGAAAACACAGCGATATAGGGGAAGTTATGAGAGGTGCGCAAAAACACATCGATATGGGGGAAACTACGAGAGGTGTGCGAAAACACAGCGATATAGTGGAGGGTATGAGAGGTGTGCGAAAACACAGTGATATATGGGAAGCTATGGGAGGTGCACAAAAGCAGAGCAAGGAAGGAGAAGGTATGAGAGGTGTGAGAAAACACAGCAATAGAGTGGAAGATATGGGAGATGTGCAAAAACACGGCGATATAGGGGAAGGTATGAGAGGTGCGTGAAAACACGTCGATATAGGGGAAGGTATAAGAGGTGCGTGAAAACACGTCGATATAGGGAAAGATATGAGAGGTGCGCAAAAACACAGTGATATAGTGGAAGGTGTGAGAGGTGCGCAAAAAGACAGCGATATCTCGGAAGCTATGGGAGGTGCACGAAAATAGAGCGACATAGGGGAAGCTATGAGAGGTGCGCGAAAACAGGGCGAAAAATGGGAAGCTATGGGAGGTGCATGAAAACGCAGCGATATAGGAGAAGGTATGCGAGGTGCATGAAAACGCAGCGATATAGGAGAAGGTATGCGAGGTGCACGAAAACACAATGATATATGGGAAGCTATGAGAGTTGTGCGAAATCATCGCAATATACGGGAAGCTATGAGAGGTGCACGAAAACACGGCGAAAAATGGGAAGCTATGGGAGGTGCATAAAAACACAACGATATAGGGTAAGGTATGCGAGGTGCGCGAAAAGACGGCAACATGGGGAAGCTCTGAGAGTTGCGTAAAAACACAGCGATGTAGGGGAAGCTATGGATGGTGTGCAAAAGCAGAGCAATATAGGGGAAGTGATTGGAGGGGCACGAGAGCACAGCGACATATGGGAAGTTATGGGTGGTGCATGAAAATACAGCCATACGGGGAAGATATGAGAGGTGCGCTAAAACACAGCTATATAGGGGAAGGTATGAGAGGTCTGCGAAAACACGGCGATATAGAGGAAGGTATGAGAAGTGCGTGAAAACATGTCGATATAGGGGAAGGTATGAGAGATGAGCGAAAACTCAGCTAAACAGGGGAAGCATTGCGAGGTTTGCGAAAACACGGCGATATACGTGAAGCTATGAGAGGTGCGCAAAAACACAGCGATTTGGGGGAAGCTATAAGAAGTGCGCGAAAACACAACGATATAGGGGAAGTTATGGGAGGTGCGCGAAAACATGGCAATAAACGTGAAGGTATGAGAGATGCGTGAAAACATGTCGATATAGGGGAAGGTATGAGAGGTGTGTGACAACATGGCGATATAGGGAAAGTTATGAGATGTGCACGAAAACACGATATAGTGGAAGCTATGCGACGTGCGCGAAAACACGGCGACATAGGGGAAGCTATTAGAGGTGAGCAAAAACACATCGATATGGGGAAGAAACGAGAAGTACGCGAAAACGCAGCGATATAGTGGAAGGTGTGAGAGGTGCGCGAAAGGACAGCGATATATGAGAAGCTATGGGAGGTGCACGAAAACAGAGCGACACAGGGGAAGGTATGAGAGGTGCGCGAATACACGGCGAAAAATGGGAAGCTATAGGAAGTGCATGAAAACACAGCGATATAGGGGAAGGTATGAGAGGTGCGCAAAAACACATCGATTCAGTGGTAGGTATGAGATGTGCGAGATAACACAACGATATAGGGGAAGGTATGAGTGTTGTGCAAAAACACTGCGATATTTGGGAAACTATGGGAGGTGCGGGAAAACGGCGATATAGGGGAAGGTATGGGAGGTGCACGAAAACACGGCGAAATACGTGAAGGTATGTGAGGTGAGTGAAAAGACGTCGATGTAGGGGAAGGTATGAGAGGTGCGGGAAAAAAACAATATAGGGGAAGCTATGTGAGATGCGGGAAGAAACGGTGACATAGGGGAAGCTATGAGAGGTGCGCGAAAACACATCGATATAGGGGAAGATAAGAGAGGTGCGCGAATAGACAGCGATTTAGGGAAAGATGTGAGAGATGCGCAAAAAGACAGCGATATATGGGAAGCAATGGGAGGTGCGCGTAAACATCGCAAGATATAGGAAGCTATGAGAGGTGCGCGAAAACACGTCGAAAAATGGGAAGCCATGGGAGGTGCGTGAAAACACAGCGATATAGAGGAAGGTATGAGAGGTGCACGGAAACACAACAATATAGGGGAAGGTATCTGAGGTGCGCAAAAACACAGCGATATAGGGGAAGACATGGGAGGTGCGCGAAAAAACAGCAATATAGAGGAAGCTATCAGAAGTGCGCGAAAACACAGTGATATATGGGAAGCTATGGGAGGTGTGTGAAAACACGGCGAAATAGGGGAAGGTATGAGAGTTGTGGAAAAACACAGCGATTTGGGGGAACCTATAAAAGTTGCGCGAAATCATTGCAATATACGGGAAGCTATGAGAGGTGCGCGAAAACATGGCGAAAAATGGAAAGCTGTGGGAGGTGCGTGAAAACACAACGATATTGAGGAAGGTATGAGAGGTGCGCAAAAACACAGCGATGTAGGGGAAGCTATGGGAGGTGTGCAAAAGCAGAGCAATACAGCGGAAGTTATGGGAGGTGCGTGAAAACACAGCCATACGGGGAAGATATGAGAGGTGCGCTAAAACACAGCCATATAGGGGAAGGTATGAGAGGTCTGCGAAAACACGGCGATATAGAGGAAGGTATGAGAAGTGCGTGAAAACATGTCGATATAGGGGAAGGTATGAGAGATGAGCGAAAACTCAGCTAAACAGGGGAAGCATTGCGAGGTTTGCGAAAACACGGCGATATACGTGAAGCTATGAGAGGTGCGCGAAAACACAGCGATTTGGGGGAAGCTATAAGAAGTGCGCGAAAACACAACGATATAGGGGAAGTTATGGGAGGTGCGCGAAAACATGGCAATAAAAGTGAAGGTATGAGAGATGCGTGAAAACATGTCGATATAGGGGAAGATATGAGAGGTGTGTGACAACATGGCGATATAGGGAAAGGTATGAGATGTGCACGAAAACACGATATAGTGGAAGCTATGCGACGTGCGCGAAAACACGGCGACATAGGGGAAGCTATTAGAGGTGAGCAAAAACACATCGATATGGGGAAGAAACGAGAAGTACGCGAAAACGCAGCGATATAGTGGAAGGTGTGAGAGGTGCGCGAAAGGACAGCGATATATGAGAAGCTATGGGAGGTGCACGAAAACAGAGCGACACAGGGGAAGGTATGAGAGGTGCGCGAATACACGGCGAAAAATGGGAAGCTATAGGACGTGCATGAAAACACAGCGATATAGGGGAAGGTATGAGAGGTGCGCAAAAACACATCGATTCAGTGGTAGGTATGAGATGTGCGCGATAACACAACGATATAGGGGAAGGTATGAGTGTTGTGCAAAAACACTGCGATATTTGGGAAACTATGGGAGGTGCTGGAAAACGGCGATATAGGGGAAGGTATGGGAGGTGCACGAAAACACGGCGAAATACGTGAAGGTAATTGAGGTGAGTGAAAAGACGTCGATGTAGGGGAAGGTATGAGAGGTGCGGGAAAAAAACAATATAGGGGAAGCTATGTGAGATGCGGGAAGAAACGGTGACATAGGGGAAGCTATGAGAGGTGCGCGAAAACACATCGATATAGGGGAAGATAAGAGAGGTGCGCGAATAGACAGCGATTTAGGGAAAGATGTGAGAGATGCGCAAAAAGACAGCGATATATGGGAAGCAATGGGAGGTGCGCGTAAACATCGCAAGATATAGGAAGCTATGAGAGGTGCACAAAAACACAGCGATATAGGAGAAGTTATGAGAGGTGTGTGAAAACACAGCGATACAGAGGAAGGTATGAGAGGTGCACGGAAACACAACAATATAGGGGAAGGTATCTGAGGTGCGCAAAAACACAGTGATATAGAGGAAGACATGGGAGGTGCGCGAAAAAACAGCAATATAGAGGAAGCTATCAGAAGTGCGCGAAAACACAGTGATATATGGGAAGCTATGGGAGGTGTGTGAAAACACGGCGAAATAGGGGAAGGTATGAGAGTTGTGGAAAAACACAGCGATTTGGGGGAACCTATAAAAGTTGCGCGAAATCATTGCAATATACGGGAAGCTATGAGAGGTGCGCGAAAACATGGCGAAAAATGGAAAGCTGTGGGAGGTGCGCAAAAACACAGCGATGTAGGGGAAGCTATGGGAGGTGTGCAAAAAGCAGAGCAATACAGCGGAAGTTATGGGAGGTGCGTGAAAACACAGCCATACGGGGAAGGTATGAGAGGTGCGCGAAAACGCAGGGATATAGGGGACGGTATGAGAGGTGCGTAAAAACACAGTGATATAGGGTTAGGTATGCGAAGTGCGTGAAACCACAGTGATATAGAGGAAGGTATGAGAGCTGCGCGAAAACACAGTGGGATAGGAGAAGCTATGAGAGATGCACGAAAACACAGTCATATAGGCGACGTTATGATAGGCACGTGAAAACACAGCGATATATCGGAAGCTATCAGAGGTGCGTGAAAACACGGCGAAATAGGGGAAGGAATGAGAGGTGCGCAAAAACGCAGTGATATATGGGAAGATATGGGAGGTGCAGAAAACAGAGTGACATAGGGGAAGGTATGAGAGGTGCGCGAAATCATCGCAATATACAGGAAGCTATGAGAAGCGCGCAAAAACACGATGAAAAATGGGAAGCTATGCGAGGTGTGTGAAAACAGGACGACATAGGAGAAGCTATGAGAGGGGTGCAAAAACGGTGATATATGGGAAACTATGGGAGGTGCGTGAAAACAGGCAGTATAGGGGAAGGTATGAGTGGTGCGCGAAAACACAGCGATATAGGGGAAGGTATGGGAGTTGCTTGAATACACAGTGATATACGGAAAGCTATGGTAGGTGCGCGAAAACACGGCGATATAGGGCAAGCTATGGGACGTGTGTGAGAACACAGCAATATAGGGGAAGCTATGACAGCTGTGCGAAAACAGAGCAATGTCAGGGAAACTATGAGAGGTGCGGAAAAATACGGGGATATAGGGGAAGATTTGGAAGGTGCGCAACAGCATGGCGTTACAGCGAAAAGTATAGAAGGTGCGCAAAAAAACTGCGATATATGGGAAGGTATGAGAGGTACGTGAAAACTCAGCTTCCCCTATATTGCTGTGTTTTCGTGCACCTCTCATACCTTCCCCTATGTTGCTCTGTTTTCTGCACCTCCCATAGCTTGCCATATATCGCTGTGTTTTTGCGCACCTCTCATACCTTCCCCTATATCAACGTGTTTTCACGCACCTCTCATACCTTCCCCTATAATGCTGTATTTTCACGCACCTCTCATAGCTTCCCGTATATTGCGATGTTTTCGCGCACCTCTCATAGCTTCCCCCAAATCTCTGTTTTTTTGCACACCTCTCATAGCTTCCCCTATATCGCTGTGTTTGGGGGCACCTCCCATAGCTTCCCATATATCGCTGTCTTTTAGTGCACCTCTCCTATCTTCCACTATATCGATGTGTTTTCGCGCAGCTGTCATAGCATATAGGGGAAGCTATGAGAGGTGTGCGAAAACACAGCGATATAGGAGAAGCTATGAGAGGTGCGCGAAAACAGCGATATAGGGGAAGCTGTGGGAGGTGCACGAAAACACAACAAAGTAGGGGAATCTATTAGAATCTAAATGCTGCGATATAGGGGAAAGTAGGAGAGGTGCGCGAAAACACGGGGATATAGGGAAAGACAGGAGAGGTAGGTGAAACAGCAAAATATGGGAAGGTATGAGAGTAGCACAAAAACACGGCGAAATAGGGTGAGCAAAAACAGAGCGATATAAGGGAAGGTATGAGAGGTGCGCGAAAACACAGCAATATTGAGGAAGCTGAGAGGTGTGCGAAGACACAGCGATATAGGAGAAGCTATGAGAGGTGCGCGAAAACACAGCGATATAGGGGAAGGTATGAGAGGTGAGGGAAAACGGAGTGATACAAGGGAAACTATGGGAGGTGCATGAAAACATAGCGATATAGCAGAAGCCATGAGAGGTTTGGGAAAATACAGCGATATAGCGGAAAGCTATGGTAGGTGCGTGAAAACACAGCGATATAGGGGAAGGTATGTGAGGTTTGCAAAAACACAACAATGTAGAAGAATCTATGGGATGTGCATGAAAGCACAGCGATATTGGGGAAGATGTGAAAACTGCGCAAAAAGATAGTGATATGGGGGAAGCAATGAGAGTTGCGTGAAAATGCAGCAATATAGGGGAAAGTATGAGATGTGTGCGAAAACACTGCAATGTAGGGGAAGCTATGCGAGGTGTGCGAAAACACGGCGATATTAGGGAAGGTATGAGAGGTGTGCGAAAACACTGTGATGTAGGGGAAGCTATGCGAGGTGCGCGAAAACACGGCGATATTAGGGAAGCTATGAGAGGTGCACGAAAACATCACAATATAAGGCAAGCTATAAGAGGTGCCCGAGAACACAGCGATATAGGGGAAGCTATGAGAGGTGAGATAAAACGCATCTCTAAAGGTGAAGGTATGAGAGGTGCGCAAATACAGATCGATATAGGGGAAGCTATGAGAGGTGCGCAACAACAGGGCAACATAGGGGAAGCTGTGGGAGGGGCGCAAAATCACAGTGATACAGGGGAAGCAACTAGAGGTTGCGTGAAAACAGTGATATAGGGGAAGCTATGGGAGGTGCACGAAAACACAGCGATATAGGCAAATCTATAAGTGGTGAGCAAAAACACAGCGATATAGGGGAAGCGATCGGAGGTGCGCCAAAACACAGCGATATAGGGGAAGCTATGGTAGGTGCCCGAAAACAGAGCGATATATGGGAAGGTATGACAGGCACGCAAAAACACAGCAATACATGGAAAGTTATGGGAGTTGCGTGAAAAGAGGGCAATATAGCGGAAGGTATGCGTGGTGCGCAAAAACACAGCGATGTTGGGGAAGCTATGGGATGTACATGAAAACACAGCGATATTGGGGAAGATATGAGAGGTGCGCAAAAACACTGCGATATAGTGAAAGGTATGAGAGGTGCACGAAAACACAGCGATATATGGGAAGCTCTGGGAGGTGCACAAAAACAGAACGATATAGGGAAATTGATGAGAGGTGCACAAGATCACAGCGACATAGGGGAAGCTATGGGAGATGTGTGAAAACACAGCGATACATGGGAAGTTATGCAAGGTGCGCAAAAACACAGCAATTTAGGGGAAGCTATGTGAGGTGTGCGAAAACACAGCGATATAGGAGAAGCAATGAGAGGTGTGCGAAAACACAGCGATATATGGGAAGCTATGGGAGGCGCACGAAAACAGAGCCATATAGGGTAAGGCATGTGAGGTACCAGAGAACACAGCGATATAGGGGAATTTATGTGAGGTGCGTGAAAACAACGCAATATAAGGGAAGCTATAAGAGGTACGTGAAATCTCGGCGATATAGGGGAAGGTATGAGAGGTGCACGAAATCTCGGCGATATAGAGGAAACTATGAGAGGTGCCTCGCCTCTAGCCTCTAGCCAGAACTCATCTGTAGCTTCTCGCCTCTAGCCAAGCCTCGCTTCTAGTCTCTAGCCAAGCCTCGACCCTAGCCTTTAGCCTCTAGGCAAGCCTGCCTCTGGCCTCTAGGCAAGCCTGCCTCTAGCCTCTAGCCATTAGACAATACTCACCACTAACCATACCTCGCCTCGCCACTTTAAACTTGTGCAGACAGATATTTTTTGAATGTTTTAAATGATTCTTTCTTTGGCATACTCTAATGTGGGTGTGAGAGGGTTTGGTGTTGTTCCCGGATTTGGGTGTGTCTGTGGATTTTCAAAAGTGACGAATCTCAAGTTTGTTTCATTTTTAGGGATGATAGGCACTTTGTTTTTTTTCAGATCTGTTCGTATTGTGTTTTTAAATTGGAGGTTGCTACTCAAAATTTGCATACGAACACCTTCCTGTTTGCCGTTAACGCTCACAGCCTCGGCTACATCCTGACTTCATCTCCGGACCTCGTTCCTTGCAACACAACGACTAAATCTGCGCGTATCTCAATAATCCACATGAGCCACCAGAATCCGTGTGCACCCTTGCATTTTATGACAAACCTCTAAAGCTCCTCAACCCCCAAATCAGTGCGCACCCTCATGCTGCGTTTTTTTAATGTCGAGGCAGCCATTTTCTGAACTGTTTGATACGGTTTATGCTCGAAGATAATCGCATGTGCGTTTGGATTCAATACGGGCTTGAAGTTACAGCAAGATTTGCAAAGAATTTATAATGATTATTTTTCTTCCCGAGACAACAATTTTCTGAACGGTTTGAAATGAATGTTCCTCTGAAAAAATCTGTTATGCCTGCGGGTGTGTCAGCGGGGTTGGGGTGCGCACCAATTTGCAGAAAACGCAGAATTAGGGAAGTGGCTGTGAATATGGCTGCGCACGGAGTTTTGGGGTGAACATGATTTGGGGGTGCGCACTGATTTAGGGCTGCGTTCTCGCACATGAGGGTACGCACTGATTTGGGGATTGACATAGGGGAAGGTATGAGAAAGCAAAAACACAGCGATATAGGGTAAGCTGCGGGAGGTGCATGAAAACACAGTAAGATAGCGGAATGTATTATTGGTGCGCGAAAACGCTGCGATATAGGGGCAAGTATGAGAGGTGTGCAAAAACACGGCGATGTAGGGTGAGGCATGAGACCTGCGCGAAAACACGGCGAAGTATGGGAATGTATGAGAGTGGCACGAAAACACGGCGAAATAGGGGAAGTTATGGGGGGAGAGCGAAAACAGAGCGATATAGGGGAAAGTATGAGAGGTGTGCGAAAACACAGCGATGTAGGGGAAGTTATCAGAGGTTCGGGAACACAGGGTGATACAGGGGAAGCTATGGGAGGTGCATGAAAACACAGTGATATAGGGGAAGCTATGGGAGGTGCGTGAAAACATGGCGATATAGGGGAAACTATGAGAGGTGCGCGAAAACACATCGATATAGGGGAAGTTATGGGAGGTGTGCGAAAACACCGCAATATAGGGCAAGTTATGGGGGTGAGCGAAAACACAACGATGTAGGGGAATGGATGAGAGGTGCGCAAAAACACAGTAATCAAGGGGAAGGTATGGGAGAGCAAAAACACTGCGATATAGGGGAAGCTGCGGGAGGTGCACGAAAACACAGCCATATAGGGGAAGGTATGAGGGGTTTGGGAAAATACAGCGATATAGCGGAAGCTATGGGAGGTGTGCGAAAACACCACAATATAGGGGAAGTTATGGGGGTGAGTGAAAACAGAGCAATATAAGGGAAGGTATGAGAGGTGTGCGAAAACACAGCGATGTAGTGGAAGTTATCAGAGGTGCGGGAAAGCACAGTGATACAGGGGAAGCTATGAGAGGTGCATGAAAACACGGCGATATAGGGGACACTATGAGAGGTGCCCGAAAACGCAACCATATAGGGGAAGCTATGAGAGGTTTGGGAAAACACAGCGATATAGGGGAAGGTATGAGAGGTGCACAAAAACACGACGATATTGGGGAAGATATGAGATGTGCGCGAGAACAGAGCAATGTAGGGGAAGCTATGGAAGGTGCTCAAAAACACTGCAATATATGGGAAGCTATAAGAGGTGCGTGAAAATACAGCGATTTAGGGGGAGGTATGAGAGGTGTGCGAAAACACAGCGATATAGGAGAAGCTATGAGAGATGTGCGAAGACACAGCGATACAGGGTAAGGTATAAGAGTGCGCGAAAACATGGCGATACAGGGCAATGTATCAGTGGTGTGCTAAAACACAGCGACATAGGGGAAGGTATGAGAGAGCAAAAACACAGCGATATAGGGGAAGATGCGGGAGGTGCACGAAAACACAGCGAGATAGCAGAATCTATTAGAGGTGCGTGAAAACGCTGCGATATAGGGGAAAGTATGAGAGGTGTGCAAAAACACGGCGATGTAGGGTAAGGCATGAGAGGTGCGCGAAAACATGGCAAAGTATGGGAATGTATGAGAGTGGCACGAAAACACGGCGAAATAGGGGAAGTTATGGGGGGAGAGCGAAAACAGAGCGATATAGGGGAAGGTATGAGAGGTGTACGAAAACACCGCGATATAGGGGAAGTTATCAAGGTGCGGGAAAACAGAGTGATACAGGGGAAGCTATGGGAGGTGCACAAAAACGCACCGATATAGCGGAAGCTATGAGAGTTTTGGGAAAATACAGCGATATAGCGGAAGTTATGGGAGGTGCGCAAAGACACTGCGATATAGGGGAAGTTATGGGGGGTGCGCGAAAACACAATGATATAGGAGAATGTATGAGACGTGTGCAAAAACACAGCGATGTAGGGGAAGTTATCAGAGGTGCAGGAAAACACAGTGATACAGTGGAAGTTATGGGAGGTGCATGAAAACCCGGCGATATAGGGGAAACTATGAGAGGTGCCCGAAAACGCAGCCATATAGGGGAACCTATGAGAGGTTTGGGAAAACACAGCGATATAGGAGAAGGTATGAGAGGTGCAAGAATAAATGACGATATTGAGGAAGATATGAGATGTGCGCAAAAACACAACGATGTGGGAAGTCTATGGGAGGTGCTCAAAAACACTGCAATACAGGGGAAGCTGTAAGAGGTGCGTGGAAAAAAAGCGATTTAGGGGAAGGTATGAGAGGTGCGCGAAAACACAGCGATATCGGTGAATCTATGGGAGGTGCGCGAAAACAGTGCAATATAAGGGAGTCTATGAGAGGTGCGTGAAATGTCGGCGATATAAGGGAAGGTATTAGTGGTGCGCGAAAACACAGCGATATAGAGGAAGCTATGAGAGGTGTGAGAAAACACAGCGACAAAGGGGAAGCTATGAGATGTGCGCGAAAACACAGCGATATAGGAGAAGCAATGAGCCGTGCGTGAAAACACAGCAATATAGGGGAAGCTATGAGAGGTGCGTGAAAACACAGTGATATAGGGGAAGCTATGAGAGGTGTGCGAAAACACAGTGTGACGAGAGTACACATAGATTTAGATGTTAACTGTCCTGTGCTGGCACCAGTGGGATCAGCAGTTGGTCTGCCACCTGTCTTCAGGAGTAAGAGAGATAAGGAAAACAATGAGGCAGCATTTGGAGATGTTAGTGAAGGGATGGAAGGAGAGCTGTCAAGATCGGCCCCCCATTGAACCCTGAACTGTTTGAAGTGATGGACCGGCGATACCCCAGCAGGGGGATAAAAAGGGACAGGTCCACTAAGGCAAGACACACACGACACCACGAGGTAACCAGACCCTGGAAGCGGTGCGCCTCCCACAAGTCGGTGGGAGTTTTGGTAGGCTGACGTGGGACCAAGCCATAGACGCACAGGGTGGAAAGTTGCGATCGGCGGGAACCTGGTGTGTGTCCGTCCTTGCCTGGGTGCCAGGTTCACCGCAGAGAAACGATCGTATCTGGAAACGGAGGGGTCACAGTCGGTGACCTCAGATGACATCACAAAGGGTTCGCCCGAAAGCTGACTGCGAAGATTATGGAAGGTCTGTGTGGAAGCCGCTTGAATATTCATTCATTTTTGCTCTCTCTCTCCTTCCCTCCACTGTCCATCTCCACGGCAGTGATTACTGCGAACTGAACTGAACTCAATTGAACTGAACTTTGCGTCACTTTGAAACTAGTCATTTACCCCTAGACGACGATAGAGCTTGATTACCTTGATTACTATTACCTAGTTTCTGTATACATGTGTGTTTATCGTTGCTGAACTGTTGCTTTTATTATCCTTTTGATTAAAGTACTGTGTTGCTTGTTTCTTTAATAAAACTTTCTTAGTTCTAGTAATCCAGACTCCAACTGAGTGACCCATTTCTGCTGGTTTGGCAACCCAGTTACGGGGTACGTAACAACAGTGAGATAGGAGAAGCTAAGAGAGGTGTGCGAAAACACAGCGATATATGGGAAGCTATGGGAGGCGCACGAAAACAGAGCCATATAGCGGAAGGCATGTGAGGTACCAGAGAACACAGCGATATAGGGGAATTTATGTGAGGTGCGCGAAAACAGCGCAATATATGGGAAGCTATGAGAGATGCGTGAAATCTCAGTGATATAGGGGAAGGTATGAGAGGTGCACGAAATCACGGCGATATAGAGGAAGCTATGAGAGGTGCCTTGCCTCTAGCCTCTAGCCAGGACTCGCTTCTAGTCTCTAGCCAAGCCTCGACCCTAGCCTCTAGCCTCTAGGCAAGCCTGCCTCTAGCCTCTAGCCGTTAGACAATACTCACCACTAGCCATACCTCGCCTCGCCACTTTAAACTTGTGCAGACAGATATTTTTTGAATGTTTTAAATGATTCTTTCTTTGGCATACTCTAATGTGGGTGTGAGAGGGTTTGGTGTTGTTCCCGGATTTGGGTGTGTCTGTGGGTTTTCAATAGTGACGAATCTCAAGTTTGTTTCATTTTTAGGGATTATAGGCACTTTATGTTTTTTTTTAGATTTGTACGTATTGTGTTTTTAAATTGGAGGTTGCTACTCAAAATTTGCATACGAACACCTTCCTGTTTGCCGTTAACGCTCACAGCCTAGTCTACTTCCTGACTTCATCTCCGGACCTCGTTCCTTGCAACACAACGACTAAATCTGCGCGCATCTCAATAATCCACATGAGCCACCAGAAGCTGTGTGCACCCCTGCATTTTATGACAAACCTCTAAAGCTCCTCAACCCCCAAATCAGTGCGCACCCTCATGCTGCGTTTTTTAATGTCGAAGCAGCCATTTTCTGAACTGTTTGACACGGTTTATGCTCGAAGATAATCGCATGTGCGTTTGGATTCAATACGGGTTTGAAGTTACACCAAGATTAGCAAAGAATTTACAATGATTATTTTTCTTCCCGAGACAACAATTTTCGGAACGGTTTGAAATGATTGTTGCTCTAAAAAAATCTGTTATGCCTGCGGGTGTGTCAGCGAGGTTGGGGTGCGCACCAATTTGCGGAAAACGCAGAATTAGGGAAGTGGCTGTCAATACGGAGTTTTGGGGTGAACATGATTTGGGGGTGCGCACTGATTTAGGGCTGCGTTCTCGCACATGAGGGTGCTCATTGATTTGGAGATTGAGTAGCTTTAGTTTGTCATAAAATGCAGGAATGCACACAGATTCTGGTGGCTCACGTGGATTATTGAGATGCGCGCAGATTTAGTCGTTGTGTTGCAAGGAACGAGGTCCGGAGATTAAGGTAGGAAGTAGACGAGGGTGAGAGCGTTAACGGCAAACAGGAAGGTGTTCAGGGAAACAGAAGGTAAGTAGAACTATCCTGACACGGAGCGTAGAAAGGAAAGCGGCAGGCAAAACTTCTCTTGGCATGGAGGGACGGAATTACACAGGTAAACCTCGGTGCTGAAGTAAAACTTAGAATACTTGACACGGAGAGACTGAGTTTCAGAGGTCACCATCGGAACTGAATTGGAAGTTGGAAAACTTACCTTGACACGGAGAGACTGAGTTCCACAGGTAAATCTCGGGACTGGAGCAAACTTAAACACGCAATCCGAAGCGGCCGGGAAACGAGAGGCGAGGTATGGCAAGAGGCGAGGGGCGAGGCACCTCTCATACCTTCCCCCTACATTGCTGTGCTTTCGCTACTCTCATAACTTCCCCTAAATCGGTGTGTTTTCTTGCACCTCTGATACATTCCCCTGCATCGCCATGTTTTCGCGCACCTCCTCATACTTTCCCCTATATCGCCGTGTTTTAGCACACCTCTCATAACTTCCCCTATATCGCCATGTTTTCACGCACCTCCCATAGCTTCCGCTACATCGCTGTGTTTTCGCGCACCTCTCATACCTTCCCCTATATCGCTGTCTTTTAGCGCCCTGCCATAGCTTCACCTTTGTCGCCGTATATTTGCTCACCTCTCATAGCTTCCCCTATATCGCCGTGTTTTCGCGCATCTCTCATGTCGTCACCTATATCGCTGTTTTCGCTCCTCTCATTACTTCCCCTACTTGGCTGTGTTTTCTTGGACCTCTGATGCATTCCACTGTATCGCCTTTTTTGCGCACCTCTCATACTTCCCCTATATCGCCGTGTTTTCGCACACCTCTCATGCCTTCCCCGATACCGCCGTGTTTTCGCGCACCTGTCATGGCTTCCCCGATATCGCCCTGTTTTCATGCACATCTCATACCTTCCCCTATATCGCTGTCTTTTCGTGCACCTGCCATAGCTTCACCATTATCGCTGTGTTTTTGCTCACCTCTGATAGCTTCCCCTATATCACCGTGTTTTCGCTCCCCTCATAACTTCTCCTATATCACTGTGTTTTCTTGCAGCCCTGATACATTCCCCTGTATCGCTGTGTTTTCGCGCACTTCTCATCTCTTCCCCTATTTCGCCCTGTTTTCGTGCACCTCCCATAGCTGCCCCTATATCGCTGTGTTTTCACACACCTCTCATAACTTCCCCTATATCGCCGAGTTTTCGCGCACCTCTCATACCTTCCCCTATATCGCTGTGTTTTCGCGCACCTCTCATGGCTTTCCCGATTTCGCCGTGCTTTCATGCACATCTCATACCGTCCCCTATATTGCTGTGTTTTCGCGCACCTCTCATACCTTCCCCTATATCGCTGTCTTTTCGCGCCCTGCCATAGCTTCACCTTTATCGCTGTATGTTTGCTCACCTCTCATAGCTTCCCCTATATCGCCGTGTTTTCGCGCATCTCTGATGTCTTTACCTATATCGCTGTGTTTTCGCACCTCTCATTACTTCCTCTACATCGCTGTGTTTTCTCGCACCTCTGAAACATTCCCCTGTATTGCTGTGTTTTCGTGCACCTCTCATAATTTTCCCTATATTGCCGTGTTTTGGTACACCTCTCATAGCTTCTTATATTGCTGTGATACCCTGCATATCTCATAACTTCCCGTACATCGTTGTCTTTTCGCGCACCTCTCATAGCGTCCCTGACATCGCTGTGTTTTCGCGCAACCCTCATACCTTCCCCTATATCGTTGTATTTTCACGCACCTCCCTTAGATTTCCCTATATTGCTGTGTTTTCATGCGCCTCGGCGACATAGGAGAAGCTATGAGAGATGTGTGAAAACACGGCGATGTAGGGAAAGCTGGGGTAGGTGCGCGAAAACACAGCGATGTAGGAGAATGTATGAGATGTGCGCGAAAACACTGTGAAATATGGGAAGTTAGGAGAGGTACGCTAAATCACAGCAATGTAGGGAAAGCTATGGGAGGTGCAGGAAAACATGGCGATATAGGGGAAGCTATGGGAGGTGCCCGAAAACAGGGCAATATAGGGGAAGGTATGAGAGGTGCGCGAAAACATGGCGATATAGGGGAAGCTATGGGAGGTGCAAGAAAGCACAGCGATTAAGGGGGAGGCATGAGAGGTGCGCAAAAACAAAGCAATATAGGGGAATCTACGAGAGGTGCGCGAAAACAGCGATATAGCCGAAGCTATGGGAGGTGCGCGAAGACACGGCGATATAGGGGATGGTATGAGAGGTGCACGAAAATAGGGCAATGTAGGAGAATGTATGAGAGGTGCACGAAAAAGCGGCGATACAGGGGAAGGTGCGATAGGTGAGGGAAAACACGGCAATATCGGGGGAAGCTATGTGAGGTGTGTAAGAACAGAGCGATATAGTGGAAGGTATAAGAGGTGCACAAAAACAGCGATTTTGGGGCAGCTGTAGGAGGTGCGCAAAATCAGTGCAATATAGGGGAAGCTATAGGAGGTGCGCGAGAACACAGCGATATCGGGGAATCTATGGGAGGTGCGCGAAAACACTGCAATATGGGGGAAGTTATGAGAGGTGCATGAAAAAACAATGATTTAGGGGAAGGTATGAGAGTTGAGCGAAAACAGCGATATCGGGGAATCTATGGGAGGTGCGCGAATACAGCGCAATATAAGGGAAGCTATGAGAGGTGCGCGTAATGTCGGCAATATAGGGGAAGGTATGAGAGGTGCGCGAAAACACGGCGATATGGAGGAAGCTATGAGAGGTGCACGAAAACACAGCGACAAAGGGGAAGCTATGAGAGGTGCGCGAAAACACAGTGATACAGGGAAAGCTATGGTAGGTGCGTGAAAACTCAGTGATGTAGTGGAACGTATGAGGGTCGTGCAAAAACATGGCAATATAGGGTAAGGTATGAGCGTGCGCAAAAACACAGTGATATAGGGCATTGTATCAGAGGTGTGCTAAAACACAGCAATAAAGGGGAAGACATGAGAGGTGCGCGAAAACACGGCAATATAGGGGAATCTATTAGAGGTGCCCGAAAATGCTGAGATGTAGGGGAAAGTATGAGAGGTGCGCAAAAACACGGCAAAATATGGGAAGGTATGAGAGCGGCACGAAAACACAGCGAAATAGGGGAAGCTATGGGAGGTGCGCAAAAACACTGCGATATAGGGGAAGCTATGGGAGGTGCGCAAAAACACAGCGATATAGGGAAATGGATGAGAGGTGAGCAAAAACACAGTGACCTAGGGGAAGCTATGGGAGGTCTGCGAAAAAAACACGGCGATATAGATGAAGGTATGAGAGGTGCGCGAAAAGCCAGTGATCTGGGAGAAGCTATTAGAGGTGCACGAAAGCACAGCGATATTGGGGAAGGTATGAGAGGTGCGCTGAAACACAATGATATATGGGGAGGTAAGTGAGGTGCGCAAAAATACAGCGAGAGAGGGGATGCTATGAGAGGTGCGCGAAAATACTGCGATATAGGGGATGCTATGAGAGGTGCGCGAAAACGCAGCCATATAGGGGAAGGTATGAGAGGTCCACGAAAACACAACGATATAGGAGAAGCTATGGGAGGTGCACGAAAACACGGCAATATAGGGGAATGTATGAGAGGTGCAGGAAAACACTGCGATATAGGGCAAGTTTTGAGAGATGAGCAAAAAAACAGCTAAAAAAGAAATGTATGAGAGGTTCACGTAAAAACGGTGATATAGGGGAAGTTATGAGAGGTGCGCGAACACACGGCGATATACGTGAAGGTATGAGAGGTGCGTGAAAACACGTCGATATACGTGAAGGTATGAGAGGTGCGCGAAGACACGGCGATATACGTGAAGGTATGAGAGGTGCGCGAGCACACGGCGATATAGACAAAGCTATGAGAGGTGCACGAGAACACAGCGATACAGGGGAATGTATGAGAGTGCGCGAAAACACACGATACAGGGCAATACATCACAGGTGCGCTAAAACACAGCGACATAGGGGAAGCTGCGGGAGGTTCACCAATACACAGCGAGATAGCGGAATGTATTAGAGGTGCGCGTAAACGCTGTGGTATAGGGGAAAGTATGAGAGGTGTGCAAAAACACGGCGATGTAGGGTGAGGCATGAGAGGCATGAGAAGTATGGGAATGTATGAGAGTCACATGAAAACACGGCGAAATAGTGGAAGTTATGGGGGGAGATCGAAAACAGAGCGATATAGGGGAAAGTATGAGAGGTGTGCGAAAACACAGCGATGTAGGGGAAGTTAACAGAGGTTCGGGAACACAGAGTGATACAAGGGAAACTATGGGAGGTGCATGAAAACACAGTGATATCGGGGAAACTATGAGAGGTGCGCAAAAACACCGCGATATAGGGGAAGTTATGGGAGGTGCACGAAAATACATCGATATAGGGGAAACTATGAGAGGTGCGAGAAAACTCAATGATATAGGGGAAGCTATGAGAGGTGTGCGAAAACACAGCGATATATGGGAAGCTATGGGAGGCGCTCGAAAACAGAACGATATAGGGGAAGGCATGAGAAGTACCAGAGAACACAGCGATATAGGGGAATTTATGTGAGGTGCGCGAAAACAGCGCAATATAAGGGAAGCTATGAGAGGTGCGTGAAATCTCGGCGATATAGGGGAAGGTATGAGAGGTGCCTCGCCTCTAGCCTCTAGCCAAGACTCGTCTGTAGCTTCTCGCCTCTAGCCAAGCCTCGCTTCTAGTCTCCAGCCAAGCCTCGACCCTAGCCTCTAGCCTCTAGCCGTTAGCCAATACTTGCCACTAGCCATACCTCGCCTCGCCACTTTAAACTTGTGCAGACAGATATTTTTTGAATGTTTTTAAATGATTCTTTCTTTGGCAAACTAATGTGGGTGTGAGAGGGTTTGGTGTTGTTCCCGGATTTGGATGTGTTTGTGGGTTTTCAATAGTGACGAATCTCAAGTTTGTTTCATTTTTAGGGATTATAGGCACTTTATGTTTTTTTTTTCAGATTTGTTCGTATTGTGTTTTTAAATTGGAGGTTGCTACTCAAAATTTGCATACGAACACCTTCCTGTTTGCCTTTAACGCTCACAGCCTCGGCTACTTCCTGACTTCATCTCCGGACCTCGTTCCTTGCAACACAACGACTAAATCTGCGCGCATCTCCATAATCCACATGAGCCACCAGAATCCGTGTGCACCCCTGCATTTTATGACAAACCGCTAAAGCTCCTCAACCCCCAAATCAGTGCGCACCCTCACGCTGCGTTTTTTTAATGTCGAGGCAGCCATTTTCTGAACTGTTCGACACGGTTTATGCTCGAAGATAATCGCATGTGCGTTTGGATTCAATGCGGGCTTGAAGTTACACCAAGATTTGCAAAGAATTTACAATGATTTTTTTTCTTCCCGAGACAACAATTTTCTGAACGGTTTGAAATGATTGTTGCTCTGAAAAAATCTGTTATGCCTGCGGGTATGTCAGCGGGGTTGGGGTGCGCACCAAATTGCGGAAAACGCAGAATTAGGGAAGTGGCTGTAAATATGCGTGCGCACGGAGTTTAGGGGTGACCATGATTTGGGGGTGCGCACTTATTTAGGGCTGCGTTCTCGCACATGAGGGTGAGCATTGATTTGAGGATTGAGTAGCCTTAGAGGTTTGTCATAAAATGCAGGAATGCACACAGATTCTGGTGGCTCACGTGGATTTGGAGATATGCGCAGATTAAGTCGTTGTGTTGCAAGGAACGAGGCCCGGAGATTAAGTTAGGAAGTAGACGAGGGTGTGAGCGTTGTGTTTTCACACACTTCTCATACCTTCCACTATATCAATGTTTTTTCGCGCACCTCTCATAGCTTCCCCTACATCGCCGTGTTTTCGCGTACCTCTCGTACCTTCCCATATATCACTTTTTTTGCACACCTCTCATTCCTTCGCCTATATAGTTTTGTTTTCGTGCACCTCCCATACCTTCCCCAATATCGCCATTTTTGTTGCACCTCTCATACCTTCCCCTATATCGCTGTGTTTTCGTGAACCTCTCATTCCTTGCCTTATATCGCCATGTTTTCTCGCTCCGCTCGTACCTTATCGTATATCGCTGTGTTTTCGCGCACCTCTCAGAGCTTCCCCTATATCGCTGTGTTTTCGTGCACCTCCCATAGCTTCCCCTGCATCGCTGTGTTTTCGCGCACCTCTGATACCTTCCCCTGTATCGCTGTGTTTTCGCGCATCTCTCATACCTTCCCCTATTACGCCATGTTTTTACGCAGCTTCCATAGCTTTCCCTATATCCCTGTGTTTTTCCGCACCTTTCATAGTTTCCCTGACCTTGCCTTGTTTTCGCGCAGCTCTCATAGCTTCCCCTATATTGCTGTGCTCTCGCGCACCTCCCATAGCTTCGCCTATATCGCTGCGTTTTCGCACAGCTCTCATTCTTTCCCTTATATCGCTGTGTTTTCTCGATGCTCTCATACCTTCCCCTATATCGCTATGTTTTCGCGTACCACTCATACCTTCCCCTACATTGCTGAGTTCTCGTGCACCTCCCATAGATTCCCCAACATCGTCGTGTTTCGCGCACCTCTCAGAGCTTCCCCTATATCGCTGTGTTTTCGCGCACCTCTCATACCTTCCCCTTTATCACCGTATTTTCACGCACCTCCCATAGCTTCCCCTATATTGCTGTGTTTTCGCGCACCTCTCAGAGCTTCCCCTCTATAGCTGTGTTTTCGCGCACCTCTCATCGCTTCTCCTATATTGCTGTGTTTTCCTGCACCTCACATAGCTTCCCCAATATCATTCTGTTTTCGCACACCTCAGATAACTTCCCCTATATCGCCATGTTTTCGCGCACCTCTCACATCTACCCCTATATTGCTGTGTTATCAAGCTGCTCTCATAGCTTCCCCTACATCGCTGTGTTTTCACGCTCCTCACAGAGCTTCCCCTATATCGCCATGTTTATGTGCACGGAAGATATGGGTGGTGCGTGAAAATACGGTGATATATGTGGAATTATGGGAGGTGCGTGAAAGTAGTGTGATATGGGGGAAGGTATGAGAGGTGCACAAAAACACAGCAATGTAGGGGAAGCTATGGGAGGTGTGTGAAAGCAGAGCAATATATGGGAAGTGATGAGAGGTGCACGAGAGCACAGCGACATAAGGGAAATTATGGGAGGTGCATGAAAACACAGTCATACGGGGAAGATATGCGAGGTGCGCGAAAACACAACGATATAGGGGAAGGTATGAGAGGTGCGCGAAAACAGTGATATATGTGAAGGTATGAGAGGTGTGTGAAAACACGTCGATATAGGGGAAGGTATGAGAGGTGCGCGAAAACACAACGATGTAGGGGAAGCTATGCGAGGTACGCGAAAACACGGCGACATAGGGGAAGCTATGAGAGGTGCGCGAAAACACATCGATATAGGGGAAGGTACAAGAGGTGCACGAAAAGACCAATATATGGGAAGCTATGAGAGGTGCGCTAAAACATCACAAAATATGGGAAGCTATGAGATTTGCGTGAAAACACGGCAAAGAATGGGAAGCTATGGGAGGTGCATGAAAACACAGCAATATATGGGAGGGTATGAGAGGTACGCGAAAACACAACAATATAGGGGAAGGTATCAGAGGTGCGCAAAAACACAGCAATGTAGAGGAAATAATGGGAGGTGCGCGAAAATACAGTGATATAGGGGAAGCTATGGGAGGTGTGTGAAAACATGCCGAAATAGGGGAAGGTATGAGAGGTGCACATAAACACAGCGTTTTGGAGGAAGCTATAAGAGATGCACGAAATCATTGCAATATACGGGAAGGTATGAGAGGTGCGCGAGAAAATGGCGATATAGGGGAAGATACGAGAGATGCACGTAAACACAGCGATATAGTGGAAGGTGTGAGAGGAGTGCGAAAAGACAGCGATATATGGGAAGCTATGGGAGGTGCACCAGAACACAACGATATAGAGGAAGCTATGAGAGGTGCGCAAAAACACAGCGATTTGGGGGAAGATATGAGAGGTGTGCGAAAACATCGCAATATATGGGAAGCTATGAGAGGTGGGCGAAAACACGGCGAAAAATGGGAAGCTATAGGAGGTGCGGGAAAACACATCGATACAGTGGTAGGAATGAGAGGTGCAGTGAAAACACAACGATATAGGGGAAGGTACGCGAGGTACGCGAAAACACAGCGATATAGGGGAAGCTATGAGATGTCGGCAAAGACACAGAGATATAGGGGCAGGTATGAGAAGTGCGCCAAAACACTTTGATACAGGGGAAGCTATGAAAGGTGTGCGAAAACACAGCGATATTGGAGAAGCTATGAGAGATGCGCGAAAACATGGCTATATAGGAGAAGGTATGAGAGGTGCGCAAAAACAGAGTGATATAGGGGAAGCAATGGGAGGTGCGCGAACACACAGTGATATAAGTGAAGGTATGAGGGGTGCTTGAAAACACATCGATATAGGGGAAGCGATGAGAGGTGCGCTAAAACGCAGCGATATAGGGGATGGTATGAGCGGTGCGTGAAAACACAGTGATATGCGGGTAGGTATGCGAGGTGTGTGAAAACACAGTGATATAGGCAAAGGTATGAGAGGTGCTCGAAAACACAGTGGTATAGGGGAAGCTATGGGAGGTGTACGAAAACACAGCCATATAGGGGAAGATATGATAGGCACGCGAAAAAAGAGCGATATATGGGAAGCTATGGGAAGTGCACGAAAACAGAGTGACATAGGGGAAGGTATGAGAGGTGCGCGAAACATCACAATATATGGGAAGCTATGAGAGGTGCACAAAAACAAGACGAAAAATAGGAAACTGTGGGAGGGGCGTGAAAACACAGCGACATAGGGGATGTTATGAGAGGTATGCGAAAACACATCAATATAGTGGAAGGTATGAGAGGTGCGTGAAAACACAACGATATAGTTGAAGGTATGAGAGGTCTGCAAAAACAAGACGATATAGGGTCAGGTATGAGAGCTGCGCGAATACACATCAATACAGGGGAAGGTACGATAGGTACGTGAAGCACATCGATATAGTGGAAGGTATGAGAGGTGCACAAAAGCACAACTATATAGGGGAAGGTATGCGAGGTACACGAAAACACAGCGATATAGGGGAAACTATGAGAGGTACGCGAAAACACAGCAATATATGGGAAGCCATGGGTGGTGCATGACAACACAGCGATATAGGGGAAGTTATCAGAGGTGTGAGAAAACACATCGATATAGGGGAAGCTGCGAGAGGTGCACGGAAACACAGCGGTATAGAAACATAGAAACATAGAAAATAGGTGCAGGAGTAGGCCATTCGGCCCTTCAAGCCTGCACCGCCATTTATTATGATCATGGCTGATATCCAACTCAGAACCCCGCCTCAGCCTTCCCTCCATACCCACTGATCCCCGTAGCCACGAGAGCCATATCTAACTCCCTCTTAAATATAGCCAATGAACTGGCCTCAACTGTTTCCTGTGGCAGAGAATTCCACAGATTCACCACTCTCTGTGTGAAGAAGTTTTTCCTAATCTCGGTCCTAAAAGGCTTCCCCTTTATCCTCAAACTGTGACCCCTTGTTCTGGACTTCCCCAACATCGAGAACTATCTTCCTGCATCTAGCCTGTCCAATCCCTTTATGATTTTATACATTTCAATCAGATCCCCCCTCAATCTTCTAAATTCCAACGAGTACAAGCCCAGTTCATCCAGTCTTTCTTCATATGAAAGTCCTGCCATCCCAGGAATCAATCTGGTGAACCTTCTTTGTACTCCCTCTATGACAAGGATGTCTTTCCTCAGATTAGGGGACCAAAACTGCACACAATACTCCAAGTGTGGTCTCACCAAGGCCTTGTACAACTGCAGTATTACCTCCCTGCTCCTGTACTCGAATCCTCTCGCTATAAATGCCAGCATACCATTCGCCTTTTTCACCGCCTGCTGTACCTGCATGCCCACTTTCAATGACTGGTGTATAATGACACCCAGGTCTCGTTGCACCTCCCCTTTTCCTAATCGGCCACCATTCAGATAATAATCTGTTTTCCTATTTTTGCCACCAAAGTGGATAACTTCACATTTATCCACATTAAATTGCATCTGCCATGAATTTGCCCACTCACCCAACCTATCCAAGTCACTCTGCATCGTCTTAACATCCTCCTCACAGCTAACACTGCCACCCAGCTTCGTGTCATCCGCAAACTTGGAGATGCTGCATTTAATTCCCTCATCCAAGTCATTAATATATATTGTAAACAACTGGGGTCCCAGCACTGATCCTTGCGGTACCCCACTAGTCACCGCCTGCCATTCTGAAAAGGTCCCGTTTATTCCCACTCTTTGCTTCCTGTCTGCTAACCAATTCTCCATCCACATCAATACCTTACCCCCAATACCATGTGCTTTAAGTTTGCACACTAATCTCCTGTGTGGGGCCTTGTCAAAAGCCTTTTGAAAATCCAAATATACCACATCCACTGGTTCTCCCCTATCCACTCTACTAGTTACATCCTCAAAAAATTCTATGAGATTCGTCAGACATGATTTTCCCTTCACAAATCCATGCTGACTTTGTCCGATGATTTCACCGCTTTCCAAATGTGCTGTTATCACATCTTCGATAACTGACTCCAGCAGTTTCCCCACCACCGACGTTAGGCTAACCGGTCTATAATTCCCCGGTTTCTCTCTCCCTCCTTTTTTAAGAAGTGGGGTTACATTAGCCTCCCTCCAATCCTCAGGAACTAGTCCAGAATCTAACGAGTTTTGAAAAATTATCACAAAGGCATCCACTATTTCTTGGGCTACTTCCTTAAGTATAGTGGAAGGTATGAGTGTGCGCGAAAACACAGCGATATATGGGAAGCTATGGGAGGTGCATGGAAACAGAGCGATATAGGGGAAACTACGAGAGGTGCACGAAAACACATCAATATAGGGGAAACTACGAGAGGTGCGCGAAAACACAGTGATATAGTGGAAGGTATGAGAGGTGCGCGAAAACACAGGGATATATGGGAAGCTATGGGAGGTGCATGAAAACAGAGCGATATAGGGGAAGGTATGAGAGGTGAAAGAGAACACAGCAATATTATGGAAGCTATGAGAGGTGCGTGAAAAGACGAAGATATAGGAGAATGTATGAGAAATGTGCGAAAACTCAGAGATGTAGGCTCAGCTATGAGAGGTACGCAAAAACACAACGATATCAGGAATGCTATGAGAGGTGCACGAAAACACAGCGATATAGGGGAAGCTATAAGAGGTCTGCGAAAAAACGCGTTTAGGGGCAGGTATGAGAGGTGCGCGGAAACACATCAATACAGGGGAAGCTATGAGAGGTGCACAAAAACACATCGATATAGGGGAAGGTTTGAGAGGTGTGCAAAAACACAGTGATATAGGGGAAGCTACGAGAGGTACCAGAAAACCCAGCCATATATGGGAAGCTAAGGGAGGTGCACGAAAATAGAGCGGTATGGGGGAAGGTATGAGAGGTGCGAGAAAACACAGCGATATAGTGGAAGCTATGGGAGGTGCGTGAAAACACGGCGTTATAGGAGAAAGTCTCGGGGAAGCTATGAGAGGCACGCAAAATCATTGCATTATATGGAAAGCTAAGAGAAGTGCACGAGAACACAGCAACACAGGGGAGGGTGCGATAGGCCCGCGAAAACACAGGGATACAGGGAAACCTGTGGGAGATGCATGGAAAGACAGCGATATAGGGGAAGTTATGAGAGGTGTGCGAAAACATATTGATTTAGGGGAAGATATGGGAGGTGCACGAAAACACGGCGATATAGGGGAAGGGATGAGAGGTGCACCAGAACACATCGATACAGGAGAAGCTACGAGAGGTGGGCGAAGACATCGATATAGTGGAAGGTATGAGAGGTGCGCAAAAACTCAACGATATAGGGGAAGCTACACGAGATGTGCGAAAACACAGCAATATAGGGGAAGCTATGAGAGGTGCACAAAAACAACGATATGGGGGAAGCTATGGGAGGTGCGCGAAAACGCAGCCATATATGGGAAGCTACGAGAGATGCGCGCAAACAGGGCGATATAGGGGAAGGGATGAGAGGTGTGAGAAAACACAGCGATATAGTGGAAGCTATGGTAGGTGCGTGAAAACACGGCGTTATAGGAGAAAGTATCAGATGTGCAAGAAAGCACAGCGATGTAGGTGAAGGCATGAGTGGTGCACGAAAACACAACGATATTGGGAAGCCATGAGAAGTGCACGACAACAGAGCGATATTGGGGAAGGTATCAGAGGAGTGAGAGAACACAGTAATATAAGGGAAGCTATGGGAGGTGTGCGAAAACACGACGATATAGGGGAAGCTATAAGAGGTGCGCGAAAACACAGCGAAACAGGGGAAGGTATCAGAGGTGCGCGAAAACACAATGATATTGTGGAAGCTATGGGAGTGCGGGAAAACACAGCGATATTGGAGAAGCTATGAGAGGTCAGCAAAAACACTGCAATACAGGGGAAGCTATGCGAGGTTTGCGAAAACACGGCGATATAGGGGAATCTATGAGAGGTGTGCGAAATCATGGCAATATATGGAAAGCTAAGAGAGGTGCACGAGAAAACATCAACACAGGGGAGGGTATGATACGCACGCGAAAACACAATGATGGAGGGGAACCTATGGGAGGTGCAAGAAAACACAGCGATATAGGGGAAGTTATGAGAGGTGTGCGAAAACACAACGATATAGTGGAAGGTATGAGAGGTGCGCGAAACACAGCAATATATGGGAAGCTATGGGAGGTGCATGAAAATCGAGCGACATAGGGGAAGGTATGAGAGGTGCAAGAAAACACAGCAATATAGTGGAAGCTATGGGAGGTGCGTGAAAAGACGGCGATATAGAAGAATGTATGAGAAATGTGCAAAAAAACAGAGATGTAGGGGAAGCTATGATAGGTACCCAAAAACACAGCGATCTGACGAAAGCTATGAGAGGTGTGCGAAAACACAGCGATACAGGGGAAGGTATGAGAAGTGCGCGAAAACACAGCGATAAAGGGGAAGCTATGAGAGGTCGGCGAGAAAACGCGTTATAGGGGCAGGTATGAGAGGTGCGCGAAAACACATCGATATAGTGGAAGGTATGAGAGGTGCACAAAAACACAACAACATAGGGGAAGATGTGCAAGGTGCGCGAAAACACAGCGATATAGGGGAAGCTATGAGAGGTGTGTGAAAACACGGCAATATAGGGGATGGAATGAGAGGTGCACGAGAAAACATCGATACCGGGAAAGCTACCAGAGGTGCGCAAACATATCGATATAGTGGAAGGTATGAGAGGTGGCAAAACCTCAACGATATAGCAGAAGGTATACAAGGTGCGTGAAAACACAGCTATCAGGGAAGCTATGAGAGGTGCGTGAAAATACGGCGATATAAGGGAAGCTATGAGAGGGGAGCGTTATCTGAGTGATATATGGGACGGTATGAGAGGTGCACAAAAACAAAGCGATATAGGGGAAGCTATGGGAGGTGCGCGAAAACAGAGCGACAGAGGGGAAGGTATGAGAGGTACCCAAAAACACAGCAATTTGACGAAAGCTACGAGAGGTGCACAAAAACACAGTGATACAGGTGAAGCTATGGGAGGTGCGCGAAAACACAGTGATATAGGCAAAGCTGTGAGAGATCAGCAAAAACACAGCGATATAGGTGAAGCTATGAGAAGTGCGGGAAAACACATCGATATAGTGGAAGTTATGCGATGTGCACGAAAACACAGCGATATAGGGGAAGCTATGTGAGGTCGGCGAGAAAACGCCTTATGGGGCAGGTATGAGAGGTGCGCGAAAGCACATCGATGCAGGGGAAGCTACGAGAGGTGCGCAAAAACACATCGATATAGTGGAAGATATGAGAGGTGCACAAAAACACAACGACATAGGGGAAGCTATGAGAGGTGCATGAAAACACGGTGATATAGGGGAAGGGATGAGAGGTGCGCGAGAACACATCGATACAGGGGAAGCTACAAGAGGTGTGCGAGCACATCGATATAGTGGAATGTATGAGAGGTGTGCAAAAACTCAACGATATAGCGGAAGGTATGCGTGGTGCGCGAAAACACTGCACTGTAGGGGAAGCTATGAGCGGTGCGTGAAAGCACGGCGACATAGGGGAAGCTATGAGAGGGGAGTGCTATCTGAGCGATATATGGGACGGTATGAGAGGTGCACAAAAACTTAGCGATATAGTGGAAGCTATGGGAGGTGCGCGAAAACACGGCGATATAGTGGAAGCTGAGAGGTGCACGAAAACACGGTGATATAGGGGAAGCTATGAGAGGGGAGCGCTATCTCAGCGATATATGGGATTATATGAGAGGTGCTAGAAAATACAGCAATATAGTGGAAGTTATGGGAGGTGCGCGAAAACGCAATGATATTGGGGAAGCTATGAGAGGTTGGCGAGAAAACGCGTTCTAGGGGCAGGTATGAGAGGTACGTGAAAACACATCGATACAGGGGATGCTACGAGAGGTGCGCAAAAATACATCGATATAGTGGAAGGTATGAGAGGTGCGCGAAAACACAGTGATACAGGGGAAGCTATGGGAGGTGCGCGAAAACGCGGCGATATAGGCACAGCTGTGAGAGGTCAGCAAAAACACAGCGATACAGGTGAAGCTATGAGAAGTGCACGAAAACACATCGATATAGTGGAAGTTATTCGATGTGCGTGAAAACACAACGATATTGGGGAAGCTATGTGATGTCGGCGAGAAAACGCGTTATATGGAGAGGTATGAGAGGTGCGCGAAAACACATCGATACAGGGGAAGCTACGAGAGGTGCGCAAAAACACATCGATATAGTGGAAGGTATGAGAGGTGCACAAAAACGCAACGACATAGGGGAAGCTATGAGAGGTGTGCAAAAACTCAACGATATAGTGGAAGGTATGTGAGGTGCGTGAAAACACAGCGCTATAGGGGAAGCTATGAGCGGTGCGCGAAAGCACAGCGACATAGGGGAAGCTATGAGAGGGGAGCGTGATCTGAGCGATATATGGGACGGTATGAGAGGTGCACAAAAACTTAGCGATATAGTGGAAGCTATGGGAGGTCCGTGAAAACACGGCGATATAGAGGAATTTATGAGAGGGGAGCATAATCTCAGAGATATATGGGATGGTATGAGAGGTGCACAAATACACATCGATATAGGGGAAGCTATGAGAGGTGCGCGAAAACACAACGATATAGGGGAAGCTATGAGAGGTGCACGGAAACACGGTGATATAGAGGAAGCTATGAGAGGGGAGCGTTACCTCAGTGATGTATGGGATGGTATGAGAAGTGCACGAAAACACATCAATATATTGAAAGTTATGCTATGTGCGCGGAAACACAACGATATTGGGGAAGCTATGAGATGTCGGTGAGAAAATGTGTTATAGGGGCAGATATGAGTGGTGCGCGAAAACACATCGATACAGGGGAAGCTACGAGAGGTGCGCAAAAACACATCGATATTGTGGAAGGTATGAGAGGTGCGCAAAAACACAATGACAGAGGGGAAGCTATGAGAGGTGCGTGAAAACGCGGCGATATAGGGGAAGGGATGGGAGGTGCGCGAGCACATCGAGATAGTGGAAGGTATGAGAGGTGTGCAAAAACTCAACAATATCGCGGAAGTTGTGTGAGGTGCATGAAAATACAGCGATATCGGGGAAGCCATGAGCTGTGCGCGAAAGCATGGCGACAAAGGGGAAGCTATGAGAGGGCAGCATTATCTGAGCGATATATGGGACGGTATGAGAGGTGCACAAAAACTTAGCGATATAGTGGAAGCTTTGGGAGGTGCGCGAAAACAGGGTGATATAGGCACAGCTGTGAGAGGTCAACAAAAACACAGCGATATAGGGGAAGGTATGAGAAGTGCACAAAAACACAACGACATAGGGGAAGTTGTGCGAGGTGCGCGAAAACATAGCGATATAGGGAATGCTATGAGAGGTGTGCGAAAACGCAGCAATATATGGGAAGGTTCGAGAGGTGTGCAAAAACAGTGCGATATAGGGGAAGGTATGAGAGGTGCGCGAAAACACAGCGATATAGTGGAAGCTATGGTAGATGCGTGAAAACACTGCGTTATAGGAGAAAGTATGAGAGCTGCACGAAAACACAGCAATGTAGGGGAAGGTATGAGTGGTGCACGAAAACACAGCGATATATGGGAAGCCATAGGAAGTGCACGAGAACAGAACGATATAGGGGAAGCTATGCGAGGTGCGTGAAAACACAACGATACAGGGGAAGCTATGAGAGGTGCCAGAAAACATAGCGATATAGGGGAAGCTATGAGAGGTGCAAGAAAACACAGGCGTATATGGGAAGCTATGGGAGGTGCACGAAAACAGAGCGATATAGGGGAAGGTATGAGAGTTGCGAGAAAACACGGCGATATAGGAGAAAGTATGAGAGGTGCACGAAAACACAGCGATATATGGGAAGCCGTGGGAGGTGTTCGACAACAGAGTGATATCGGGGAAGGTATCAGAGGTTCGAGAAGACACAGCGATATAGGGGAAGCTATGGGAGGTGCACGAAAACCTGGCGATATAGGGGAAGCTCTGTGAGGAGCATGAATACACAGCGATCTAGGGGAAGCTATGAGAGGTTGTGCAAATACAGAAATATATGGCAAGCTATGAGAGGTTTGCGAAAACAGCGAGAAAGCGGAATCTAAGGGAGGTATGCGAAAACACAGCAATATAAGGGAAGGTATGAGAGCTACTTGATAACACAGCGATATAGGGGTAGATGTGAGATGTGCACGAAAACACGGCGATCTAAGGGAAGCTGTAAGAGGTGAGCGAAAACACAGCGATATACGGGAAGGTATCAGAGGTGTGCAAAAACACAATGATATTGGGAAGCTATCTGAGGTGCGGGAAAACACAGCAATATAGCACAAGCTATGAGAGGTGTGCGAAAACACAGCCATATTGGGGAAGCTATGGGAAGTGCGCGAAAACACAGCGATAATGGGACGGTATGGGAGGTGCACGAAAACACAACAATATAGGGGAAGGTTTCAGAGGTGCGAGAAAACACAGTGATATATGGGAAGGTATGGGAGTTGCGCAAAAACACGGCGATATAGGCACAACTGTGAGAGGTCAGCAAAAACACAGCGATATAGGGGAAGCTATGAGAGGTGCTTGAAAACACAGCGATTTGGGGGAAGCTATGACAGGTGCACGAAAACATTGCAATATATGGAAAGCTATGAGAGGTGCACGAGAACACAGTGATATAGGGCAAGGTATGATAGGCACATGAAAACACAGAGATGTAGGGGAACCTATGGGAGGTGCATGAAAACACAGTGATATAGTGGAAGGTATGAGAGGTGCGTGAAAACACAGCGACATATGGGAAGCTATGGGTGGTGCACGAAAACAGAGCGATATAGGGGAAGGTATGAGAGGTGCATGAAGACACAGCAATATATGGAAACCTATGAGAGGTGCGCGAAAACAAGACAAAAAATGGGAAGCTACGGGAGGTGCGCGAAAACAGAGCGATATAGGGGAAGATATGAGAGGTGCGCGAAAACACAGCGATATAGGGGAAGCTACGAGAGGTGCGCAAAAACACAGTGATACAAGGGAATCTATGGAAGGTGCGTGAAAACACAGCGATATAGGCACAGCTGTGAGAGGTCACCAAAAACACAGCGATGTAGGTGAAGCTATGAGAAGTGCGCAAAAACACATCGATATTGGGGAGGCTATGAGAGGTCGGCGAATAAACGCGTTATAGGGGCAGGTATGAGAGGTACGCGAAAACACATCGATACAGGGGAAGCTACGAGAGGTGCACAAAAACACAACGACATAGGGAAAGCTATTAGAGGTGCGTGAAAACACGGCGATATAGGGGAAGGGATGAGAGGTGCGCGAGAATATATCGATACAGGGGAAGCTACGAGAGGTGCGCGAGCACATCGATATAGTGGAAGGTATGAGAGGTGTGCAAAAACTCAACGATATAGCGGAAGGTATGCGATGTATAGTGCAAAAACACAGCGCTATAGGGGAAGCTATGAGAGGGCAGCGTTATCTGAGCGATATATGGGACGGTATGAGAGGTGCACAAAAACTTAGCAATATACTGGAAGCTATGGGA
The DNA here is from genome assembly GCF_030028105.1 of Mobula birostris. Taxonomy (NCBI): domain Eukaryota; kingdom Metazoa; phylum Chordata; class Chondrichthyes; order Myliobatiformes; family Myliobatidae; genus Mobula; species Mobula birostris. Next base: position 124,778 of record NW_027275938.1, on the reverse strand, counting down.
GGTGCGCGAAAACAGGGCGATATAGGCACAGCTGTGAGAGGTCAGCAAAAACACAGCGATATAGGGGAAGGTATGAGAAGTGCGCGAAGACACATCGATATAGTGGAAGTTATGCGAGGTGCGCAAAAACACAGCGATATAGGGGAAGGTGTGAGATGTCGGCGAGAAAACTCGTTATAGGGGAAGCTATGAGAGGTGCACGAAAACACGGTGATATAGGGGAAGCTATGAGAGGGGAGCGTTATCTCAGCGATGTATGGGATGGTATGAGAGGTGCAAGAAAACACAGCAATATAGTGGAAGTTAAGGGAGGTGCGTGAAAAGACGGCGATATAGGAGAGTGTATGAGAAATGCGCGAATAAACAGAGATGTAGGGGAAGCTATGAGAGGTGCCCAAAAACACAGCGATTTGACGAAAGCAATGAGAGGTGTACGAAAACACAGTGATATATGGGAAGCTATGGGAGGTGTGCGAAAACAGGGCGATATAGGCACAGCTGTGAGAGGTCAGCAAAAACACAGCGATATAGGGGAAGGTATGAGAATTGCGCAAAAACACATCGATATAGTGGAAGTTATGCAAGGTGCCAAAAACAGAGCGATATAGGGGAAGCTACGAGAGGTCGGCGAGAAAACTCGCTATAGGGGCAGGTATAAGAGGTACGCGAAAACACATCGATATAGTGGAAGGTGTGCGAGATGCGGGAAAACATATCGATATAGGGAATGCTATGAGAGGTGTGCGAAAACGCAGCAAAATATGGGACGCTACGGGAGGTGCGCAAAAACAGTGCGATATAGGGGAAGGTATGGTAGGTGCGTGAAAACACTGCATTATAGGAGAAAGTATGAGAGCTGCACGAAAACACAGCGATGTACGGGAAGGTATGAGTGGTGCACCTAAACACAGTGATATATGGGAAGCCATGGGCAGTGTACGAGAACAGAACGATATAGGGGAAGCTATGCAAGGTGCGTGAAAACACAACGATACAGGGGAAGCTATGAGAGGTGCCCAAAAACACAGCGATTTGACGAAAGCAATGAGAGGTGTACGAAAACACAGTGATATATGGGAAGCTATGGGAGGTGCGCGAAAACAGGGCGATATAGGCACAGCTGTGAGAGGTCAGCAAAAACACAGCGATATAGGGGAAGGTATGAGAAGTGTGTGAAAACACATCGATATAGTGGAAGTTATGCAAGGTGCCAAAAACAGAGCGATATAAGGGAAGCTACGAGAGGTCGGCGAGAAAACTCGCTATAGGGGCAGGTATAAGAGGTACGCGAAAACACATCGATATAGTGGAAGGTGTGCGAGATGCGGGAAAACATATCGATATAGGGAATGCTATGAGAGGTGTGCGAAAACGCAGCAAAATATGGGACGCTACGGGAGGTGCGCAAAAACAGTGCGATATAGGGGAAGGTATGGTAGGTGCGTGAAAACACAACGATACAGGGGAAGCTATGAGAGGTGCCAGACAACATAGCGATATAGGGGAAGCTATGAGAGGTGCAAGAAAACACAGTCGTATATTGGAAGCTATGGGAGGTGCACGAAAACAGAGCGATATAGGGGAAGGTATGAGAGTTGCGAGAAAACACGGTGATATAGGAGAAAGTATGAGAGGTGCACGAAAACACAGCGATATATGGGAAGCCGTGGGAGGTGTGCGACAACAGAGTGATATAGGGGAAGGTATCAGAGGTTCGAGAAGACACAGCGATATAGGGGAAGCTATGGGAAGTGCACGAAAACCTGACGATATAGGGGACGCTCTGTGAGGAGCATGAATACACAGTGATCTAGGGGAAGCTATGAGAGGTTGTGAAAATACAGAAATATATGGCAAGCTATGAGAGGTTTGCGAAAACAGCGAGAAAGCGGAAGCTATGGGAGTTATGCGAAAACACAGCAATATAGGGGAACCTATGAGAGCTGCTTGATAACACAGCGATATAGGGGTAGATGTGAGACGTGCACAAAAACACGGCAATCTAAGGGAAGCTATAAGAGGTGAGTGAAAACACAGCGATATACGGGAAGGTATCAGAGGTGTGCAAAAACACAATGATATTAGGGAAGCTATCTGAGGTGCGGGAAAACACAGCAATATAGCAGAAGCTATGAGAGGTGTGCGAAAGCACAGCCATATTGGGAAGCTATGGGAAGTGCACGAAAACACAGCGATAATGGGACAGCATGGGAGGTGTGCGAAAACGCAGCAATATAGGTGAAAGTTTGCGAGGTGCGTGAAAACACAGTGATATATGGGAAGCTATGGGAGTTGCGCGAAAACACGGTGATATAGGCACAACTGTGAGAGGTCAGCAAAAACACAGCGATATAGGGGAAGGTATGAGAGGTGCGCGAAATCACAGTGATACAGGGGAAGCTATGGGAGGTGCGCGAAAACGCGGCGATATAGGCACAGCTGTGAGAGGTCAGCAAAAACACAGCGATTTGACGAAAGCTATGAGAGGTGCGTGAAAACACAGCGATATAGGGGAAGCTACGAGAGGTGTGCGAAAACACAGTGATACAGGGGAAGCTATGGAAGGTGTGCGAAAACACAGCGATATAGGCACAGCTGTGAGAGGTCAGCAAAAACACAGCGATATAGGTGAAGCTATGAGAAGTGCACGAAAACACATCGATATAGTGGAAGTTATTCGATGTGCGCGAAAACACAACGATATTGGGGAAGCTATGTGATGTCGGCGAGAAAACGCGTTATATGGAGAGGTATGAGAGGTGCGCGAAAACACATCGATACAGGGGAAGCTACGAGAGGTGTGCAAAAACACATCGATATAGTGGAAGGTATGAGAGGTGCACAAAAACACAACGACAGAGGAGAAGCTATGAGAGGTGCATGAAAACACGGCGATATAGGGGAAGGGATGGGAGGTGCGCGAGCACATCGAGATAGTGGAAGGTATGAGAGGTGTGCAAAAACTCAACAATATCGCGGAAGTTGTGCGAGGTGCACGAAAACACAGCGATATCGGGGAAGCCATGAGCTGTGCGCGAAAGCATGGTGACAAAGGGGAAGCTACGAGAGGGCAGCATTATCTGAGATATATATGGGACGGTATGAGAAGTGCACAAAAATACAACGACATAGGGGAAGTTGTGCGAGGTGCGCGAAAACATAGCGATATAGGGAATGCTATGAGAGGTGTGCGAAAACGCAGCAATATATGGGAAGGTTCGAGAGGTGTGCAAAAACAGTGCGATATAGGGGAAGGTATAAGAGGTGTGCGAAAACACAGCGATATAGTGGAAGCTATGGTAGATGCGTGAAAACACTGCGTTATAGGAGAAAGTATGAGAGCTGCACGAAAACACAGCAATGTAGGGGAAGGTATGAGTGGTGCACGAAAACACAGCGATATATGGGAAGCCATAGGAAGTGCACGAGAACAGAACGATATAGGGGAAGCTATGCGAGGTGCGTGAAAACACAACGATACAGGGGAAGCTATGAGAGGTGCCAGAAAACATAGCGATATAGGGGAAGCTATGAGAGGTGCAAGAAAACACAGGCGTATATGGGAAGCTATGGGAGGTGCACGAAAACAGAGCGATATAGGAGAAGGTATGAGAGTTGCGAGAAAACACAGTGATATATGGGAAGCCGTAGGAGGTGTGCGACAACAGAGTGATATAGGGGAAGGTATCAGAGGTTCGAGATCACACAGCGATATAGGGGAAGCTATGGGAGGTGCACGAAAACCTGGCAATATAGGGGAAGCTCTGTGAGGAGCGTGAAAACAAAGAGATCAAGGGGAAGCTATAAGAGGTTTGCGAAAACAGCGAGAAAGCGGAAGATATGGGAGGTATGCGAAAACACAGCAATATAAGGGAAGGTATGAGAGCTGCTTGATAACACAGCGATATAGGGGTAGATGTGAGATGTGCACGAAAACACGGCGATCTAAGGGAAGCTGTAAGAGGTGAGCGAAAACACAGCGATATACGGGAAGGTATCAGAGGTGTGCAAAAACACAATGATATTGGGGAAGCTATCTGAGGTGCGGGAAAACACAGCAATATAGCACAAGCTATGAGAGGTGTGCGAAAACACAGCCATATTGGGGAAGCTATGGGAAGTGCGCGAAAACACAGCGATAATGGGACGGTATGGGAGGTGCACGAAAACACAACAATATAGGGGAAGGTTTCAGAGGTGCGAGAAAACACAGTGATATATGGGAAGGTATGGGAGTTGCGCAAAAACACGGCGATATAGGCACAACTGTGAGAGGTCAGCAAAAACACAGCGATATAGGGGAAGCTATGAGAGGTGCTCGAAAACACAGCGATTTGGGGGAAGCTATGAGAGGTGCACGAAAACATTGCAATATATGGAAAGCTATGAGAGGTGCACGAGAACACAGTGATATAGGGCAAGGTATGATAGGCACATGAAAACACAGAGATGTAGGGGAACCTATGGGAGGTGCATGAACACACAGCGACATATGGGAAGCTATGGGTGGTGCACGAAAACAGAGCGATATAGGGGAAGGTATGAGAGGTGCATGAAGACACAGCAATATATGGAAACCTATGAGAGGTGCGCGAAAACAAGACAAAAAATGGGAAGCTACGGGAGGTGCGCGAAAACAGAGCGATATAGGGGAAGATATGAGAGATGCGAGAAAACACAGCGATATAGAGGATGCTATGGGGGCTGCGTGAAAACGCGGCGTTATGGGAGAAATTATGAGAGGTACGCGAAAACACAGCGATGTAGGGGAAGGTATGAGGGGTGTGCGAAAACATCGCCATATATGGCAAGCTATGAGAGCTGCTCGATAGCACAGCGATATAGGGGAAGCTATAAGAGGTGCGCGAAAACCCAGCGATATAGGGGAAGGTATCAGAGGTGTGCAAAAACACAATGATATTAAGGAAGCTATGGGAGGTGCGCGATAACACAGCGATACGGGGGAAGCTATAGGAGGTGTGCGAAAACACAGCGATGCAGGGGAAGGTATGAGAGGTGCACGAGAACACAGCAACACAGGGGAGGGTATGATAGGCATACGAAAACACTGCGATGTAGGGGAACCTATGGGAGGTGCATGAAAACACAGCGATATAGGGGAAGCTACGGGAGGTGTGCAAAATCACAGCGATATCAGGGAAGCTATGTGAGGTGTGCGAAAGCACAGCGATACAGGGGAGGTATAAGTGGTGCGTAAAAACACAGCAATATTGGGGAATCTATGGGAGGTGTGCGAAAACACGGCGATATTGGGGAAGCTATGAGAGGTGTGCAAAAATATTGCCAGATATGGCAAGCTATGAGAGGTGTGCTAAAACAGCAATATAGCGGAAGCAGTGGGAGGTATGCGAAAACACAGCAATATATGGGAAGCCATGAAAGCTATTTGATAACACAGCGATATAGGGAAAGATGTGAGAGGGGCATGAAAACACAGCGATATAGGGGAAGGTATCAGAGGTGTGCGAAAACACAATCATATTGGGGAAGCTATGGGAGGTGCAGGAAAACACAGCAATGTAGGAGAAGCTATGAGAGGTGCGCAAAAACACTGATTTGGAGAAAATGATGAGAGGTGCGGGAAAACATCGCAATATATGGGAAGCTATGAGAGGTGCGCGAAAACACGGTGAAAAATGGGAAGCTATGGGAGATTCGTGAAAACACATCGATACAGGGGAATGTATGAACGGTGTGCGAAAACACAGCCATATTGGGGAAGCTATGAGAGGTGTGCGAGAACACGGCGATATACTGGCAGGTATAAGAGGTGCACAAAAACAAAACGACATAGGGTAGGTATGCAAGGAGCACGAAAACACAGCGATATAGGGGAAGCTATGGGAGTTGCATGAAATCACAGAGATATAAGGGAAGTGATGAGACGTGCGTGAAAACACAGCGATACAGGGGAAGCTATGGGAGGTGGGTGAAAACACAGCAATATAGGGGAAGGTCTAAGAGGTGTGTGAAAACACAATGATATTGGGGAAGCTATGAGACGTGCGTAATACACAGCGATATAGGGTAAGGTATGAGAGTTGTGCAAAATCACAGCAATATAGGGGAAGGTATGGGTAGTGCACGAAAACACAGCGATATAGGGAAAGGTATGAGAGGTGTCTGAAAACAGTGATATAGAGGAATCTATAGGAGGTGCGCGAATAAGCAGCGATATATGGGAAGATATGGGAGGTGCGCAATAACAGAGCGATATAAGGGAAATTATGAGCGGTGCGAGAAAAACAGCGATATAGGGGAAGCTATGGGAGGTGCGTGAAAACACGGCAATATAGGAGAAAGTATGAGAGGAGTACGAAAGCACATCGATGTACGGGAAGTTATGAGAGGTGCACGAAAACAGTGATATAGCGGAAGCTATGGGAGTTACGCGACAACACAGCAATATAGGGGAAGGTATGGGAGGTACGCAAAAACACGGCGATATACGTGAAGGTATCAGAGGTGCGTGATAACACGTCGATATAGGGGAAGGTATGAGAGGTGCAAGAAAACACGGCGATATAGGGGAAACTATAAGAGGTGAGTGAAAACACAGCAATATAGGGGAAGGTATGAGAGGTGTGCGAAAACACAATGATATTGGGGAAGCTATGGGAGGTGGGGGAAAACACAACGATATAGGGGAAGGTATAAGAGGTGCACAAAAACACAGTGATACAGAGGAATCTATAGGAGGTGTGCGAAAACGCAGTGATATATGGGAAGCTATGGGAAGTGAGCGATAACAGAGCGATATAAGGGACGGTATTAGAAGTGGGAGAAAACACAGCGATATACGTGAAGCTATGAGAGGTGCGTGAAAACACGTCGATAAAATGGAAGGTATGAGAGGCGCAAGAAAACACAGCGATATATATGGAAGCTATAAGAGGTGAGCGAAAACACAGCAATATAGGGGAAGGTATGAGAGGTGTGCAAAAACACAATGATATTCGAGAAGCTATGGGAGATGCACGAAAACACGGCGATGTACATGAAGCTATGAGAGGTGCGGGAAAATGCAACGATATAGGGGAAGGTATGAGAAGTGCGCAAAAACACAGCAATATAGGGAAAGCTATGGGAGGTGCACGAAAACGGCGATATATGTGAAGCTATGAGAGATGCGTGAAAATACGTCGATATAGGGGAAGGTATGAGAGATTAGCGATAACTCAGCTAAAAAGGGGAAGGTATGAGTGATACACGAGAACACGGTGATATAGGCAAAGCTATGAGAGGTGAGCAAAAACACAGTGATATAGGGGAAGATATGCGAGGTGCGCGAAAACACGGCGATATAGGGGAAGCTATGAGAGGTGCGCATAAACACAGCGATTTGAGGAATCTATGAGAGGTGCACAAAAACATTGCAATATATGTTAAGCTATGAGAGTTGTACGAGAACATAACGATATAGGGGAAGGTGTGGGAGGTGCACGAAAACACGACGATACAGGGGAAGGTATGAGAGGTGAGCGAAAACACAGCGATATAGGGGAAGGTATGAGAGGTGGGCGAAAACACAGCAATATAGAGGAAGGTATGGGAGGTGCGTGAAAACAGGGCGTTATTGGGGAAGGTAGTAGAGGTGCGCAAAAACACAGCGATTAGGGGAATCTATGGGAGGTGCACGAAAACACAGCGATATAGGGGAAGGTATGGGTGGTGCACGAAAACACGGCGATATAGGGGAAGGTATGAGAGGTGTGCAAAAACACAGTCATATAGAGGATTCTATAGGAGGTGCGCAAAAACGCAACGATATACGTGAAGCTATGAGAGGTGCGTGAAAACATGACGATATAGGGGAAGGTATGAGAGATTAGCGAAAACTCAGCTAAATAGGGGAAGGTATGAGTGATGCGCAAGAACATGGCAATTTAGGCAAAGCTATGAGAGTTGAGCAAAAACACAGCAATATAGGGGAAGGTATGTGAGGTACGCGAAAACACAGCGATATAGGGGAAGCTATGAGAGGTGTGCCTAAACACCGATTTGGGGGAATCTATGAGAGGGGCACACAAATGTTGCAATATATGTTAAGCTATGAGAGGTGTACGAGAAAACAGCGATATAGGGGAAGGTGTGGGAGATGCACGAAAACACGGCGATACAGGGGAATGTATGAGAGGTGAACGAAAACACAGCGATATATGGGAAGGTATGAGAGGTGCGTAAAAACACGTCGATATAAGGGAAGGTATGAGAGATGACGGAAAACTCAGCTAAAAGGGGAAGGTATGAGTGATGTGCGAGAACACGACGATATAGGCAAAGCTATGAGAGGTGAGCAAAAACACAGCGATATAGGGGAAGGTATGCGAGGTGTGTGAAAACACAGCGATATAGGCTTAGCTGTGAGAGGTGCGCGTAAACACAGCGATTTAGGGAATCTATGAGAGGTGCACGAAAACATTGCAATATATGTTAAGCTATGAGAGGTGTACGAGAACACAGCAATTATAGGGGAAGGTGTGGGAGGTGCACAAAATCACAGCGATATATGGGAAGGTATTAGAGGTGTGCAAAAACACAGCGATGTAGGGGAATATATGGGAGGTGCGCGAAACCAGAGCGATATAATGGAAGGTATGGGTGGTGCACGAAGACACTGCGATATAGGGGGAGGAATGAGAGGTGTGCAAAAACACAATGATATAGAGGAATCTACAGGAGGTGCGCGAAAATGCAGCGATATATGGGAAGCTATGGGATGTGCGCAATAACAGAGCGATATAGGGGAAGGTATGAGGGGTGCGAGAAAACACAGCAATGTCGGAGAAGCGATGAGAGGTGCACAAAAACTCAGCAATATAGAGGATGGTATGAGTGGAGAGTGAAAACGCAGGGATATAGGGGAAGATATGCAAGATGCATGAAAACACACTAATATAGGGAAGGTATGAGAGCTGCGCGAAAACACAACGATATAGGGGAAGGTATGAGAGGTGCGTGAAAACACAGTGATATAGAGGAATCTATAGGAGGTGCGCGAAAACGCAGAAATATATGGGAAGCTATGGGAAGTGAGAGATAACAGAGCGATATAGGGGACAGTATCAAAGGTGGGAGAAAACACAGTGATATAGGGGAACCTATGGGAGATGTGTGAAAACATTGCGATATAGGAGAAGGTATTAGCTTCCCCAACATCGCTGTGTTTTCTCACACCTCTCATACCTTCCCCATATCGCCGTGTTTTAGCAGACCTCTCATACCTTCACGGATATCGCCATGTTTTTGCGCACCTCCCATAGCTTCCCCTATATCACTGTTTTCACGCACCTCTCATGCCTTCCCGTATATCGCTGTGATTTTGCGCACCTCCCATACCTTCCCCTCTATTGCTCTATTTTCGCTCACCTCTCATACCTTCTCCTATATCGCTGTGCTTTCATGCACCTCCCATAGCTTCCCTTAAATTGCTGTGTTTTCTCACACCTCTCATACCTTCTCCTTTCTCGCTCTGTTTTCGTGCACCTCAAATAGCTTCCCATCGATCGCTGTGTTTTCGCGCGCTTCTGGTTGCTTCCCCTGTATCGCTGTGTTTTCGCGCACCTCTCATATCGTCCCCTATATCGCTGTGTTTTTGCTCACCTCTCATAGCTTTACCTATATCGCCGTGTTCTCGCGCACCTGTTATACATTCCCCTTTTTAGCATAGTTTTCCCTCATCTCTCATTCCTTCCCCTATATCGACGTGTTTTCACGCACCTCTCATACCTTAATGTATATCACCTTGTTTTTGTGCACCTCCCATACCTTCCCCTATATAACTGTGTTTTCGCGCACCTCTCATACCTTCCCCTATATCGCCGTGATTTCACTCACTTCCCATACATTCCCCTATATCGCTGTGTTTTCGCGCACCTCCCATAGCTTCCCCTATATCGCTCTGTCTCACGCACCTCCCGTAGTTTCCCATATATCGCCGTGTTTTCGCGCACCTCTCAAAACCTTCCCCTATATCGCTCTGTCTCACGCACCTCCCGTAGTTTCCCATATATCGCCGTGTTTTTGCGCACCTCTCAAAACCTTCCCCTATATCGCTGCGTTATCGCGTACCTCTCATAGCATCCCCTGTATCACTGTGTTCTTGTGCACTTCTCATAGCTTTCCATATATTGTTCTGTGTTCGCACACTTCTCATAGCTTTCCCCAAATCGCTGTGTTTTCGCGCACCTCTCATAGCTTCCCCTTTTTAGCTGAGTTTTCGCTCAGCTCTCATACCTTCCCCTGTATCAACTTGTTTTCACGCACCTCTCGTACGTTCACGTATATCGCCATGTTTTCGTGCACCTCCCATTACTTCCCCTATATCACCGTTTTTTCGCGCACCTCTCATACCTTCCCCTATATCGCCGTGTTTTCACGCACCTCCCATACCCTCCCCTCTATCGCTGTATATTCGCGAACCTCTCATAGCTTTCCATATATTGCAATGTTTTCGCGCACCTCTCATAGCTTCCCCCAAATCTCTGTGTTTTCGCGCACCTCGCATAGCTTCCCCCATATCGTGGTATTTTCGCGCACCTCTCATACCTTCTCCTAAATCGCTGTGTTTTTGCTCACCTCTCATAGCTTTGCGTATATCTCCATGTTCTCGTGCACACCTCATACCTTCCCCTATATCAACGTGTATTCACGCACCTTTCATACCTTCCACTATATCAACGTGTATTCATGCAGCTTTCATACCTCACCCTATATCGCCGTGTTTTCGCAGACCTCTCATACTTTCTCCTATATTGCTGTGTTTTAGCGCACCTCTCATACCTTCCCCGTATGGCTATGTTTTCATGCACCTCTCATAACTTCCCCTATGTCGCTGTGCTCTCGTGCACCGCCAATCACTTCCCCTATATCGCTCTGCTTTCGCACACCTCCCATAGCTTCCCTTACATCGCTGTGTTTTTGCGCACTTCTCATACCTTCCCCTATACCACCCTGTTTTCACACACCTCCCATAGTTTCCCATATATCGCCGTGTTTTCACGCACCTTGCATTGCTTCCCCTATATCGTTGTGTTTTCACTCACCTCCCATAGCTTCCCATTTTCTGCTGTGTTTTCGCGCACCTCCCATAGCTTCCCATTTTTCGTTGTGTTTTAACGCACCTCAAATCGCTTCCCATATATTGTGATGTTTTCACGCACCTCTCATAGCTTCCACCAAATCGCTGTGTATTCGCACACCTCTCATACCTTCCCCTATGTCGCTTTGTTTTCGTGCAACTCCCAGAGCTTCCATATATCGCTGCCTTTTGACGCACCTCTCACACCTTCCACTATATCGTTGTGTTTTTGCACACCTCTCGTATGTTCCCCTATATTGTGTTTTCGCGCACCTCTCATAGCTTCCCCTATGTCTCCGTGTTTTCGCGCACCTCTCATACTTTCCCCTATATCGACGTGTTTTCATGCTACTCTCATACCTTCCCTTATATTGCTGTGTTTTCGCACACCTCCCATAGCTTCCCCTATATCATTGTGTTTTCGCGCACCTCCCATTCCTTCCCCTCTATCGCTGTGTTTTTGCGCACCTATCATATCTTCTCCGATATCGCCATGCTTTCACGCACCTCCCATAGCTTCCCCTCTATTGCTGTGTTTTCTCACACCTCTCATACCTTCCCCTTTCTCGCTCTATTTTCACGCACCTCTGGTAGCTTCCCATATATGGATGTGTTTTCACTCACCTCTTATAACTTCCCCTATATCGCTGTGTTTTTGCGCACCTCTCATGCCTTCCCCTATATCTCTGTGTTTTTGCTCACCTCTCATAGCTTTTCCTATATCGCCGTGTTCTCGTGCACCTATTATAACTTCCCCTTTTACCTGAGTTTTCCCGCATCTCATAACTTCCCCTATATCGACGTGTTTTCACGCACCTCTCATACCTTCCCCTATTTCGCCGTTTTTCACGCACCTCCCATAGCTTCCCATTTTTTGCTGTTTTCGCGCACCACTCATAGCTTCCCATATATTGCGATGTTTTCGCGCACCACTTAGAGCTTCCCCAACATCGCTGTGTTTTCGCACACCTCCCATAGCTTCCGCTGCATCGCTGTGCTTTTGCGCACCTATCATAGCTTTCTCTATATCACGGTGTATTCGCGCACCTCTCATATCTTCCCCTATATAGCTGTATTCTCCTGTAGTTCTCATATCTTCCCCTATATCGCTGTGTTTTTGCACACCTCCCATAGCTTCCCCTGTATCCCCGTATTTTTCCGCACCTGTTATAGTTTCCCTGACATTGATCCATTTTTGCGCACCTCTCATAACTTCGGCTATATCACTGTGTTTTCATAGATTACTCATACCTTCCCCTTATCACTGTGTTTTCGCTCACCTCCCATAGCTTCCTCTACATTGCTGTGTTTTTACACACCTCTCGTTGCTTCCCCTATATCGCCGTATTTTCGTGCACCTCTCATACTTCCCCTATATCACCGTGTTTTCGCGCACCTCTCATACCTTCCCTTATATCGCCGTGTTTTCGCGCACCTCCCATTGCTTCCCCGATATCGCTGTGTTTTCGCGCACCTCTCATACCTTCCCCTATATCGCTGTGTTTTCACGCAACTCGCATACCTCCCCCTATATCGCCGTATTTTGGTGAACTTCTCATATCCTCCCCTATATCGCCTTATTTTTTGCGCACCTCTCATACCTTCCCCTATATCGCTGTGTTCTCCCGCAGCTCTCATACCTTCCCCTATATCGCTGTGTTTTTGCGTACCTTCCATAGCTTCCCCTGCATCCCAGTTTTTTTCCGCACCTATCATAGTTTCCCTGACATTACTTTGTTTTCGCGTGCCTCTCATAGTTTCCGCATATCGCTGTGTTTTCGTGCACCTCTCATATCTTCACCTATATCACCTTGTATTCGCGCGCCCCTGATAACTATCCCTATATTGCTGTGTTTTCACGCACCTCCCATAGCTTCCCCTGCATCGCTGTGTTTTTGCGCACCTATCATAGCTTCCCCTATATGGCTGTGTGTTCGCGCACCTCTCATACCCTCCCCTATATCGCTATGTTTTCGCGCACCTCTCATACCTTCCCTTATATCGCTGTGTTCTTCTGCAGCTCTCATACCTTCCCCTATATCGCTGCTTTTTCGCACACCTCCCATAGCTTCTCCTACATTGCTGTGTTTTTCGCACCTCCCATACCTTCCCCAACATCGCCGTGTTTTCCGCACCTGTTATAGTTTCCCTTATATCACTGTGTTTTCACGCACCTCTCATAGATTCCCCTATATCGCTGTGTTTTTGCGCACCTCAAATACCTTCACCAACATCACCATGTTTTCACGCACCTCTCATACTTTCCCCTATATCGCTGTGTTTTCGCGCTCCTCTCATACCTTCCCGGTTTTCACTCAGTTATCGCACACCTCTCATAGCTTCCCCTCTATCGCTGTGTTCCCGTGCACCTCTCATAGCTTTCCATATATTGCAATGTTTTCGCGCACCTCTCATAGCTTACCTCAAATTGCTGTGTTTTCGCGCACCTCTCATAACATCACGTTTATCAACATTTTTCCACGCACCTCCCATAGCTTCCTCTATATCACCGTGTTTTCGCGCACCTCCCATACCTTCCCCTATATCGCTTTATTTTTGCGTACCTCCCATAGATTCCCCTATATCACTGTTTTCACACACCTCTCATACCTTCCCCTATATCGCTGTGTTTTCGCTCACCTCTTATACCTTTCCCTATATCGTCGTGTTTTCGTGCACCTCCCATACCTTCCCCTCTATTGCTGTGTTGTCGCGTACCGCACATAGCTTCTGATATATTGCTGTTTTTGCGCACCTCTCATAGCTTCCCCTAGATAGCTGTGTTTTCACACACCTCTCATAGCGTCCCTTATATTGCCATGTTTTCGCACACCTCCCATAGCTTCCCCTATATCGCTGTGTTTTCTCACACCTCTGCTACCTTCCCCTATATCGCTGTGTTTTCCTGCACCTCCCATAGCTTCCCCAATATCATTGTGTTTTCGCACACCTCTCATACCTTCCCCTATATTGATCTGTTTTCGCTCACCTCTATAGCTTCCCCTATATCAACGTGTTTTCGTGCACCTCTCATACCTTCCCCTTTATCGACATGTTTTCACGTACCTCTGATACCTTTACGTATATTGCTGTGTTTTCATGCACTTCCCATTCCTTCCTCTTATCGCTGTGTTTTCAGGCACCACCCATAGCTTCCCCTACATCGCTGTGTTTTCTCGCACCCCTTATACCTTCCCCTATATCGCTCTCTTATTGTGCACCTCCCACAGCTTCCCATACAGCCCTGTTTTCACTCACCTCCCATAGCTTTCCCTATATCGTCGTGTTTTCATGCACCTCTCATTCATTCCCCTATATTGCTGTGATTTCACACAACTCCCATAGCTTCCCCAAAATCATTGTGTTTTAGAACACTCTCATACCTTCCCCTATATCGCTTTGCTTTCGCCCACCTCCCATAGCTTCCCCTGTATCGCTGTGTTTTGTTGCACCTCTTATTCCTTCCCCGATATCGCTGTGATTTCGCACAACTCCCATAGCATCCCCTATATCGCTGTGTTCTTGCGCATCTCTCATAGCTTCCCGCTTATCACTGTCTTTTCGCCCACCTCTCATACCTTCCCCTATATCGCTGCTTTTTCGCACACCTCCCATAGCTTCTCCTACATTGCTGTGTTTTTCGCACCTCCCATACCTTCCCCAACATCGCCGTGTTTTCCGCACCTGTTATAGTTTCCCTTATATCACTGTGTTTTCACGCACCTCTCATAGATTCCCCTATATCGCTGTGTTTTTGCGCACCTCAAATACCTTCACCAACATCACCATGTTTTCACGCACCTCTCATACTTTCCCCTATATCGCTGTGTTTTCGCGCTCCTCTCATACCTTCCCGGTTTTCACTCAGTTATCGCACACCTCTCATAGCTTCCCCTCTATCGCTGTGTTCCCGTGCACCTCTCATAGCTTACCTCAAATTGCTGTGTTTTCGCGCACCTCTCATAACATCACGTTTATCAACATTTTTCCACGCACCTCCCATAGCTTCCCGCTTATCACTGTCTTTTCGCCCACCTCTCATACCTACCCCTATATCGCCATGTTTTTGCGGACCTCTCGTACCCTATATTGCTGTGTTTTAACGCCCCTCTCATCACTTCTCTTGTATTGCTCTGCTTTCATGCACCACCCATATCTTCCCATACATCGCTGTGTTTTTGAGCACCTCCCATACCTTCCCCTATATTGTCCTGTTTTCATGCACCTCCCATAGATTCCAATTTATCACTGTGTTTTCGTGCACCTCTCATAGCTTCCCCTATATCACTGTGTTTTCGCGCAGCTCTCAGACCTTCCTCTATATCACCGTGTTTTCGTGCACCTCCCATACCTTACCCTATATTGCTGTGTTTTCCCGCACCTCCCATAGCTTCCCCTATATCATTGTGTTTTCGCGCACCTCCCATTCCTTCCCCTCTATCGCTGTGTTTTTGCGCACCTATCATATCTTCTCCGATATCGCCATGCTTTCACGCACCTCCCATAGCTTCCCCTCTATTGCTGTGTTTTCTCACACCTCTCATACCTTCCCCTTTCTCGCTCTATTTTCGCGCACCTCTGGTAGCTTCCCATATATGGATGTGTTTTCACACACCTCTTATAACTTCCCCTATATCGCTGTGTTTTTGCGCACCTCTCATGCCTTCCCCTATATCTCTGTGTTTTTGCTCACCTCTCATAGCTTTTCCTATATCGCCATGTTCTCGTGCACCTATTATAACTTCCCCTTTTACCTGAGTTTTCCCGCATCTCATAACTTCCCCTATATCGACGTGTTTTCACGCACCTCTCATACCTTCCCCTATTTCGCCGTTTTTCACGCACCTCCCATAGCTTCCCATTTTTTGCTGTTTTCGCGCACCACTCATAGCTTCCCATATATTGCGATGTTTTCGCGCACCACTTAGAGCTTCCCCAACATCGCTGTGTTTTCGCACACCTCCTATAGCTTCCGCTGCATCGCTGTGCTTTTGCGCACCTATCATAGCTTCCTCTATATCACGGTGTATTCGCGCACCTCTCATATCTTCCCTTATATAGCTGTATTCTCCTGTAGTTCTCATATCTTCCCCTATATCGCTGTGTTTTTGCACACCTCCCATAGCTTCCCCTGTATCCCCGTATTTTTCCGCACCTGTTATAGTTTCCCTGACATTGATCCATTTTTGCGCACCTCTCATAACTTCGGCTATATCACTGTGTTTTCATAGATTACTCATACCTTCCCCTTATCACTGTGTTTTCGCTCACCTCCCATAGCTTCCTCTACATTGCTGTGTTTTTACACACCTCTCGTTGCTTCCCCTATATCGCCGTATTTTCGTGCACCTCTCATACTTCCCCTATATCGCCGTGTTTTCACGCACCTCTCATACCTTCCCTTATATCGCCGTGTTTTCGCGCACCTCCCATTGCTTCCCCGATATCGCTGTGTTTTCGCGCACCTCTCATACCTTCCCCTATATCGCTGTGTTTTCACGCAACTCGCATACCTCCCCCTATATCGCCGTATTTTGGTGAACTTCTCATATCCTCCCCTATATCGCCTTATTTTTGCGCACCTCTCATACCTTCCCCTATATCGCTGTGTTCTCCCGCAGCTCTCATACCTTCCCCTATATCGCTGTGTTTTTGCGTACCTTCCATAGCTTCCCCTGCATCCCAGTTTTTTTCCGCACCTATCATAGTTTCCCTGACATTACTTTGTTTTCGCGTGCCTCTCATAGTTTCCGCATATCGCTGTGTTTTCGTGCACCTCTCATATCTTCACCTATATCACCTTGTATTCGCGCGCCCCTGATAACTATCCCTATATTGCTGTGTTTTCACGCACCTCCCATAGCTTCCCCTGCATCGCTGTGTTTTTGCGCACCTATCATAGCTTCCCCTATATGGCTGTGTGTTCGCGCACCTCTCATACCCTCCCCTATATCGCTATGTTTTCGCGCACCTCTCGTACCTTCCCTTATATCGCTGTGTTCTTCTGCAGCTCTCATACCTTCCCCTATATCGCTGCTTTTTCGCACACCTCCCATACCTTCCCCAACATCGCCGTGTTTTCCGCACCTGTTATAGTTTCCCTTATATCACTGTGTTTTCGCGCACCTCTCATAGATTCCCCTATATCGCTGTGTTTTTGCGCACCTCAAATACCTTCACCAACATCACCATGTTTTCACGCACCTCTCATACTTTCCCCTATATCGCTGTGTTTTCGCGCTCCTCTCATACCTTCCCGGTTTTCACTCAGTTATCGCACACCTCTCATAGCTTCCCCTCTATCGCTGTGTTCCCGTGCACCTCTCATAGCTTTCCATATATTGCAATGTTTTCGCGCACCTCTCGTAGCTTACCTCAAATTGCTGTGTTTTCGCGCACCTCTCATAACATCACGTTTATCAACATTTTTCCACGCACCTCCCATAGCTTCCTCTATATCACTGTGTTTTCGCGCACCTCTCATACCTTCCCCTATATCGCCGTGTTTTCGCGCACCTCCCATACCTTCCCCTATATCGCTTTATTTTTGCGTACCTCCCATAGATTCCCCTATATCACTGTTTTCACACACCTCTCATACCTTCCCCTATATCGCTGTGTTTTCGCTCACCTCTTATACCTTTCCCTATATCGTCGTGTTTTCGTGCACCTCCCATACCTTCCCCTCTATTGCTGTGTTGTCGCGTACCGCACATAGCTTCTGATATATTGCTGTTTTTGCGCACCTCTCATAGCTTCCCCTAGATAGCTGTGTTTTCACACACCTCTCATAGCGTCCCTTATATTGCCATGTTTTCGCACACCTCCCATAGCTTCCCCTATATCGCTGTGTTTTCTCACACCTCTGCTACCTTCCCCTATATCGCTGTGTTTTCCTGCACCTCCCATAGCTTCCCCAATATCATTGTGTTTTCGCACACCTCTCATACCTTCCCCTATATTGATCTGTCTTCGCTCACCTCTATAGCTTCCCCTATATCAACGTGTTTTCGTGCACCTCTCATACCTTCCCCTTTATCGACATGTTTTCATGTACCTCTGATACCTTTACGTATATTGCTGTGTTTTCATGCACCTCCCATTCCTTCCCCTTATCGCTGTGTTTTCAGGCACCACCCATAGCTTCCCCTACATCGCTGTGTTTTCTCGCACCCCTTATACCTTCCCCTATATCGCTCTCTTATTGTGCACCTCCCACAGCTTCCCATACAGCCCTGTTTTCACTCACCTCCCATAGCTTTCCCTATATCGTCGTGTTTTCATGCACCTCTCATTCATTCCCCTATATTGCTGTGATTTCACACAACTCCCATAGCTTCCCCAAAATCATTGTGTTTTAGAACACTCTCATACCTTCCCCTATATCGCTTTGCTTTCGCCCACCTCCCATAGCTTCTCCTGTATCGCTGTGTTTTGTTGCACCTCTTATTCCTTCCCCTATATCGCTGTGATTTCGCACAACTCCCATAGCATCCCCTATATCGCTGTGTTCTTGCGCATCTCTCATAGCTTCCCGCTTATCACTGTCTTTTCGCCCACCTCTCATACCTACCCCTATATCGCCATGTTTTTGCGGACCTCTCGTACCCTCCCCTATATTGCTGTGTTTTAACGCCCCTCTCATCACTTCTCTTGTATTGCTCTGCTTTCATGCACCACCCATATCTTCCCATACATCGCTGTGTTTTTGAGCACCTCCCATACCTTCCCCTATATTGTCCTGTTTTCACGCACCTCCCATAGATTCCAATTTATCACTGTGTTTTCGCGCACCTCTCATAGCTTCCCCTATATCACTGTGTTTTCGCGCAGCTCTCAGACCTTCCTCTATATCACCGTGTTTTCGTGCACCTCCCATACCTTACCCTATATTGCTGTGTTTTCCCGCACCTCCCATAGCTTTCCCAATATCATTGTGTTTTCGCACTCCTCTCATACCTTCCCCTATATTGCTGTGTTTTCGCTCGCCTCTTATAGCTTCCCCTATATCGCCGTTTTGTTGCAGCTCTCATACCTTCCCCATTACGACGTGTTTTGACACACCTCTGATACCTTCACGTATATCGCCATGTTTTCGCGTAACTCCCTATATCGCAGTTTTTTCATGCACCACCCACACCATCGCCTATATCGCTGTGTTTTCACGCTCCTTCCATAGATTCCCCTATATCGCTGTGTTTTTGCACACCTCTCATACCTTCCCCTATATCGCCCTGTTTTCACACACCTCCCATAGCTTCCCCGATATCGCTGTGTTTTCACACACCTCTCATCCCTTTCCCTATATCGCTGTGATTTCGCACTACACCCATAGCTTCCCCTATATCACTGTGTTTTCACGCACCTCTCATACCTTACCCTATATCGTAGTGTTTTCCCGCACCTCCCATAGCTTCCCCAATATCGTTGTGTTTTCGCACATCTCTCATACCTGCCACTATATCGCTGTGATTTCGCACAAATCGCATAGCATCCCCTATATCGCTGTCTATTCGCCGACCTCTCATACCTACTCCTATATCGCCGTGTTTTCGCAGACCCCTCGTACTCTTCTCTATATTGCTGTGTTTTAACACACCTCTCATCACTTCCCCTATATCGATCTGCTTTCGCGCACCTCCCATAACTTCCCCTACATCGCAGTGTTTTTGAGTACCTCTCATACCTTCCCCTATATCTCCGTGTTTTCACGCATCTCCCATAATTTCTCACATATTGCCGTGTTTTCGCGTACCTCTCATAACGTTCCCCTTTTTCACTGTGTTATTGCGCACACTCTCATAGCTTCCCGTCTATCGCTGTGTTCTCGTGCACCTCTCATAGCTTTCCATATATTGCAATATTTTCGCGCACCTCTCATAGCTTCCCTCAAATTGCTGTGTTTTCGCGCACCTCTCATACCTTCCCTTATATCGCAGTGTTTTCGTGCACCTCCTATACCTTCCCCTATATCGCTGTGTTTTTGCACACCTCCCATAGATTCCCCTATATCGCTGTGTTTTCACCCACCTCTCATCCCTTCCCCTATATCGCTGTGATTTCGCAAAACTCCCATAGCTTCCCCTACATTGCTGTGTTTTCACGCACATCTCATACTTTACCCTATATCGCTGTGTTTTCGCTCACCTCTCATAGCTTCCCCTATATCGCCGTGTTTTTGTGCACCTCTCATACTTTCCCCTATATCGACATGTTTTCACGCACCTCTGATACCTTCACGTATATGGCTGTGTTTTTGCTCACCTCCCATACCTTCCCCTATATTGCTGTGTTGTCGCGTACCTCTCATACCGTCTCCTATATCACAATGTTTACACGCAACTCCCACAGCTTCCCTTATATCGCTGTGTTTTCTCCAACCTCTGATACCGTCCCCTGTATCACTCTGTTGTCGCGCACCTCCCATACCTTCCCATACATCGCTGTGTTTTCCTGCTCATCTCATACTTTCTCCTATATTGCCGTGTTTTCACGCACCTCCCATAGCTTCCCCTACATCACTGTGTTTTCTCGCACCCCTCATTCATTCCCCTATATCGCTCTGTTATCGAGCACCTCCCATAGCTTCCCATATACCGCTGCGTTTTTGCGCACCTCCCATAGATTCCTCTATATCATTGTGTTTTCGCGCACCTCTCATACCACCCCCTATATCACTGTTTTTTCATGCATCTTGCATACCTACCCCTATATCCCTGCATTTTCACGCTCCGCTTATACCGTACTCTATATTGCTGAGTTTTCATGCACCTCTCATCGCTTCCCCTGTATCGACGTGTTTTCAGGCACCTCACATACCTTCACGTATATCACCGTGTTTTTGCGCACCTCCCATAGCTTCCCCTATATCACTTTTTTCGCGCACCTCTCATAACTTCCCCTATATCGCTGTGTTTTTGCGCACCTCTCAGACTTCCCCCTATATCGCTGTGAGTTTGCGCACCTCTCAGACTTCCCCCTATATCGCTGTGATTTTGCACTCCGCCCATAGCTTCCCCTATATTGCTGTGTTTTCGCTCACCTCTCATACCTTCCCCTGTATCGTCATGTTTTCGTGCTCCTCCCATACCTTCCCGTACATCGCTGTGTTATCGTGCTCCTTTCATACTTTCTCCTATATCGCCGTTGTTACGTACCCCGTAAGGACCACTTAGTTGGAGTCTGGATTACGGGAACTAAGAAAGTTTTATTAAAGAAATAAGCAACACAGAACTCTAATCAAAAGGATATAAATGCAACAGTGTAGCAATGATAAAACACACATGTACACAGAACTAGGATAATAGGATCAATCAAGCTCTATCGCAGGCTAGGGGTAAATGATCAGTTTCAAGTGACGCAAAGTTCAGTTCAATTTAGTTCAGTTCAGTTCGCAGTAATCACAGTCGTGCCGTTGAGGCGGGAGAAGAGAGAGAGAGAACGAATGAATATGCAAATCGGATTCCAAACAGACCTTCGATATTCCTCGCAGTTAGCTTTCGGGCGAGCTCTTTCTAATGTCTTCTGAGGTCACCGACTGTAACCCCTCCGTTCCAGATACGATCGTTCTTCTGCGGTGAACCCAGCACCCAGGCAAGGGTGGACACACACACCAGGTACCCGCCCGACTGTATCTTTCCACCCTGTGCGTCTATGGCTGGTCCCGCGACCAGACCTCCAGAAACTCCCACCAACTTGTGGGGGGGCACACCACTTTCAGGGTCTCGTTACCTCGTGGAGTCGTGTGTCTGTTGCTTTAGCGAACCTGTCCCTTTTTATCCCCCTGCTGGGGTATTGCCTGTCCATCAAACTTCAAACAGTTCAGGATTCAAAGCCACCAGTCTCTGACAATACTCGGAACTGTGCCTCCTTTCGGTAATCTCCCTCGTCTCTCTCTTATTAGCACCTTGAATGTTCCCCCATTGTCCTCTTATCGGCATCAATCTTCTGATAACTGGTTCTTTTGTCACATCCCTACCCTTCAAAGGACTTTTACCGGGGTAAAAATAATAGGCAGGAATACATTCTTAGATACACACAAATATACATGGTCATTGGCTATTTGGCTAATACAGAGAATTTTAAGTTGTCAACACCTGGACAGACAGTCAGCAATCACATTTTCCGTTCCTTTTATATGTGTAATTTTAATAATCCTCTAAAACCAGGCTCCAACTTAGCAAACTTCATAGTGGCCGAAAACACTAATGAATTGTGATCAGTGTAACTTCTCAGTGGATTTCGCCCCGGACACAGATAACAAGGGTCGTCCCATACTAATTTAGCATTCTTTGGCAAGGGCTTAGTAAGAGGGTGGGTACTATCCGCAAAGTTGTTTTTTTTTCTGCAAAACTTCCGATAGTACCCCACCATCTCCAAGAGCCTTCTTCGGGCTCTCTTGTCTGTCGGGGTGGGGACTTCAGAGATAGCCCGCACCTTAGCTTGCATCGGAGCCAGCTGCCCCTGTCCTACTACAAATCCCAGATACGTGACCTTCGCGCGGCCGAACTCACTTTTTGCGAGGTTCACTGTCAGGCTGGCTTCAGACAGCCATTTAAACAGTTCCTCTACCGCCATAATGTGCTCCCCCCCCCACATGTCACTCCAGACCACTACATCGCCAATTTACACTTCTGTGCTCTTTAGCCCATTTGTCACTGAATTAATCATTCTATAGGGGTGTTGCTCACTAGGCTGCTTGATGTGGCAACAGCTCCATGTCCCAGCTCCTTGCATCACCTCGGGACACCTGAACCTACGTGGGCATGTCGTTTAATTAGCTCTCTTAACGATTCACTTTGTTCGGGGGTTCAGGAGAGAACTCAACAGCAAAGTCGGTCAACACAATAGAGTTCTCCCATCTGGTCAGCACCACACTTATCTTTTCAAAATGGGTTTTCCCCTTATCAGGTGGCACCCTAGCCTCATTAATTTTCATGATATCACCAGTTAGATCTGTTTTCTGATTGTGGTGAGCTTTTAACATGTTAATAGCCTCTAACTGTGTTAACTCATGTCTACAATAGTCAGTAACATCCTTCCTCCTGTGCAGCCAGTAAAACTCTTTCATGATTCCGCTGTTTTCCTCCCCCCAAGATGTCCACCGAGGGGTATCTTGTGGGCCAGGTTAAGAATCTCATCCCCATAAATTATTGGCACCATCCCCCATTCCTCATCTGCGGGCACAGTACTAGGTCTCCCTTTCTTCCTTAGCACTCCCTCCTCCACACAATAGCCTACTGGCTCCCTTTTTAATTCTGCTTCAGAGAGAGCTGTCCCCGCCGAAACCATCAGCTCCTCGTCTTGCTCCTGCATCTGTACAAAGTCCTTCCTTGCTAATGCTAAGTCAGCCTCACCTCCCTCACTTCCTCCTGTTTCACTACACTCCTTCTTTTCACTTTCTACCTCCCCCTGGTACAAGGCTGGTAGAAACGTCTCAGCTAACTCTATATCAGCCTCTGCAGCCTTTCTGGACACAGGCCGAGTCACTGCGCAACCAGGATGAACCTGTGAGTCCATGGGCAGGGCCTCAATGCTGGCAGGCTGGCCTGTCAGTTTTACTGCTGAGAACACATTTCCGCCGGCGAGGCCATTACCGAGTAAGACTTCCACGCCTTTCATCGGTAGTTTGGGCCTCATCCCGATCGTGACCGGTCCAGAGACCAAGTCGCTTTATAGGTGTATCTGGTACAAGGGTACTGCCTCAGTCCCTTTCCCAATGCCTTTTATGACTCTGACTTTCCCAGTCTCGGTCTCTGAATGAAAGTCTAACACACTCTTTAATATCAATGACTGACACACTCCCATGTCTCTCCAGATCCGCACTGGAACTGGGTTTAACCCCTCCTTCACCGACACCCATCCGGCCGAGATAAACCTCTCGCGCCCTTCCTGAACATTGTTAGTCCTCTCCTAGCATTTTGCTTACCAGCTCAATACAGCCAGTCGGAAACGCCGCCTTTCCCTTTCCCATCTCCTTCTTTGGGGCAAAGCACCTGAACGCAAAGTGTCCGACTTTCCCACAATTATTACATACGACCCCAGGAGACTTCCTACCAGACTGCTCCCGGTCTACCTTATCCTTCTCACTAGTCCCCGGCTTACTTACTGACCTTTCTGGCGGACTCTTCCCGCCGTCCTGACTACCCTTCTGGTAGCCTTTACTTGGAGTAAACTTCGTTTTATGTGTCAACGTGTACTCATCCGCTAACTTAGCAGTTGCGGCTAAAGTGTCTGCCTCTTTCTCATCGAGGTAGGGTCTCATACCGTCAGGGACACAACCTTTAAACTGCTCAATCAGGATCAGCTGTAACAATCTGTCATAATCCACATTTACCCCCTTCGAGGCGCACCAACGCTCACAATATGTCTGCATCTCACGGGCAAACTCTAAATACGTGCGGTCCCACTGCTTCCTCGCATTCTGGAACCTCTGCCGGTATGCCTCCGGGACCAACTCATAAATCCTGAGGATGGCCTCTTTCACCACCTCATACCTCTGGGCATCTTCCGCGGACAAAGCCGAGTAATCTTGTTGGGCTTTTTCTTTAATTTCGCACTGAAGCAAAACAGCCCACTTATCCCTCGGCCAGTCCTGACTTGCAGCAACTTTTTCAAAATGGAGAAAGTACCGATCCACATCGGTATATCAAATGGGGGAACCAGCTTAACCTCCTGGGTCGCCCGGAACCCTCCACCTTGGTTCGGCATGGCCCCTGCTCTGCCCTTATCTTTAACATTTCCAGCTCAAATTCCCTTTCCCTCTGTTTCTCTTCTCGCTCCAACTGCCTCTCTTCTTGTTCTAACTGTTTCTCTTCGTGTTCTAGCTGCCGTACCAGGAACTCGTGCTCGAGTCTCAATTTTTCAAGCTGCACGAGAACACAACGATATAGGGAAAGGTATGAGAGGTGCGCGAAAACACAACAATATAGGGGAAGGTATGGGAGGTATGCTAAAACACAGCGATATGGGGAAGCTATGGGAGCTGCGTGAAAACAGGGCGATAAAGGGGAAGGTATGAGAGGCGCATGAAAACACGGCGATATAGGGAAAGCTATAAGAGGTGAGCGAAAACACAGCAATAAAGGGGAAGGTATGAGAGGTGTGCTAAATCACAGCGATATAGGGGAAGCTATGGGAGCTGCATGAAAACAAGCCGATAAAGGGGAAGGTATGAGAGGCGCACGAAAACACGGCGATATAGGAGAAGGTATTAGAAGTACGCGAAAACACAGCGATGTTGGGGAAGTTATGAGAGGTGCACGAAAACAGCGATATAGCGGAAGCTATGGGAGGTACGCGACAACACAGCAATATAGGGGAAGGTATGGGAGGTGCACGAAAACACGGCGATATAGGGGAAGCAATAAGAGGTGAGCGAAAACACAGCAATATACGGGAAGGTATGAGAGGTGTGCAAAGACACAGCAATATAGGGGAAGCTATGGGAGCAGTGTGAAAACAGGGCGATATATGGGAAGCTATGGGAAGTGCGCAATTACAGAGTGATATAGGGGAAGGTATGAGGGATGCGAGAAAACACAGCGATATAGGGGAAGCTATGGGAGGTGCGTGAAAACATGGCGATATAGGAGAAAGTCTGAGAGGAGTACGAAAACACATCGATGTACGGGAAGCTATGACAGGTGCGCGAAAACAGTTATATAGCGGAAGCTATGGGAGTTACGCAACAGCACAGCAATATAGGGGAAGGTATGGGAGGTGCGCGAAAACACTGCGATATACATGAAGGTATCAGATGTGCGTGAAAACACGGCGCTATACGGGGAAGCTATAAGAGGTGAGCGAAAACACAGCAATATAGAGGAAAGTATGAGAGGTGTGCGAAAACACAATGATATTGTGGAAGCTATGGGAGGTGTGGGAAAAGGTAATGATATAGGGTAAGATATGAGAGGTGCGCGAAAACACAGCAATATGGGGAAGCTATGGGAGGTGCACGAAAACACTGTGATATACATGAAGCTATGAGAAGTGCGTGACAACACGTTGATATAGGAGAAGGTATGAGAGATTAGCGAAACTCAGCTAAAAAGGGGAAGGTATGAGTGATGCGCGAGAACACGGTGATAGAGGCAAAGCTATGAGAGGTGAGCAAAAATACAGCGATATAGGGGAAGGTATGCGAGGTGCGCGAAAACACGGCGATATTGGGAAAGCTATGAGAGGTGCGCGTAAACATGGCGATTTGGGGGAATCTATGAGAGGTGCACGAAAACATTGCAATATATGTTAAGCTATGAGAGGTGTACAAGAACACAACGATATAGGGGAAGGTGTGGGAGGTGCATGAAAACACGTCGATATAGGGGAAGGTATGAGAAGCGCATGAAAACACGGCAATATAGGGGAAGATATAAGAGGTGAGCAAAAACTCAGCGATATAGGGGAAGCTATGGGAGCTGTGTGAAAACAGGGCGATATAGGGGAAGGTATGAGATGTGTGCAAAAACACAGAGATAAAGGGGAATCTATGGGATGTGCGCGAAAACACAGCGATATAGGGGAAGGTATGGGAGGAGCGCGAAAACATGGCGATATACGTGAAGGTATGAAAGGTGTGTGAAAACACGTCGATATAGGGGAAGGTATGAGAGATGAGCGAAAACTCAGCCTAAAAGGGGAAGGTATGAGAGGTGCGCGAGAACACGACGATATAGACAAAGCCATGAGAGATGAGCAATAACACAGCGATATAGGAGAAGGTATGAGAGGTGCACGAAAACGCAAGGATATAGGGGAAGCTATGCGAGGTGCGCAAAAACATTACAATATATGGAAATCTATAAGAGGTGTGTGAAAACACAGCGATAGAAGGGAAGGTATGAGAGGAGTGCGAAAACACAGTGATAAAGGGGAAGCTATGGGAGGTGCGAGAAAACACGGCGATGTACGTGAAAGTATGAGCGGTGTGCGAAAACACAACGATATAGGGGAAGCCATGCGAGCTGCATGAAAACACGGCCACATAGGGGAAACTATGAGTGGTGCACGAAAGCACATCGATATAAGGGAAGATACGAGAGGTGCGCGGAAACACAGCGATATAGTGGAAGGTGTGAGAGGTGCGCGAAAAGACAATGATATATGGCAAGCTATGGGAGGTGCATCAGGACACGGCGATATAGGGGAAGCTATGAGAGGTGCGCAAAAACACAGCAATTTGGGGGAAGTTATGAGAGGTGTGAGAAAACATCGCAATATATGGGAAGCTATGAGAGGTGCGCGAAAACACGGCGAAAAATGAGAAGCTATGAGAGGTGCGCGAAAACACGGCGAAAAATGAGAAGCTATGAGAGGTGCATGAAAACACAACGATATCGGGGAAGGTATGCGAGGTACATGAAAACATAGCGATATAGGGGAAGCTATGAGAGGTCTGCGAAAACACGGAGATATAGGGGCAGGTATGAGAGGTGCACAAAAATACTTCGATATAGGGGAAGCTACGAAAGGTGCGCAAATCACCACGATATAGGGGAAGGTATGACAGGTGTGCGAAAACACAGCGATATAGGTGAATGTATGGGAGGTGCGTGAAAACACAGCAATATAGCGGAAGGTATGAGAGATGCGCGAAAACACAATGATACAGGGAAAGCAATGGGAGGTGCACAAACACACGGTGATATATGTGAAGGTATGAGGAGTGTTTGAAAACACGTCGATATAGGGGAAGCGATGAGAGGTGCGCTAAAACGCAGCGATATAGGGGACGGTATGAGAGGTGCATGAAAACACAGTGATACAGGGGAAGGTATGATAGGCACGCGAAAACACAGCGATATATCGGAAACTATGGGAGGTGCGTGAAAACACGGTGAAAGAGGGGAAGGTATGAGAGGTGGCAAAAACACAGCGATATATGGGAAGCTATGGGAAGTGCATGACAACACAGTGATATAAGGGAAGCTATGAGAGGTGCGCAAAAACACAGCAATTTGGGGGAAGTTATGAGAGGTGTGAGAAAACATCGCAATATATGGGAAGTTATGAGAGGTGCGCGAAAACACGGCGAAAAATGAGAAGCTATGAGAGGTGCATGAAAACACAACGATATAAGGGAAGGTATGCGAGGTACATGAAAACAGCGATATAGGGGAAGCTATGAGAGGTCTGCGAAAACACGGAGATATAGGGGCAGGTATGAGAGGTGCGCAAAAATACTTCGATATAGGGGAAGCTACGAAAGGTGCGCAAATCACCACGATATAGGGGAAGGTATGACAGGTGTGCGAAAACACAGCGATATAGGTGAATGTATGGGAGGTGCGTGAAAACACAGCGATATAGCGGAAGGTATGAGAGATGTGCGAAAACACAATGATACAGGGAAAGCAATGGGAGGTGCACAAACACACGGTGATATATGTGAAGGTATGAGGAGTGTTTGAAAACACGTCGATATAGGGGAAGCGATGAGAGGTGCGCTAAAACGCAGCGATATAGGGGACGGTATGAGAGGTGCATGAAAACACAGTGATACAGGGGAAGGTATGATAGGCACGCGAAAACACAGCGATATATCGGAAACTATGGGAGGTGCGTGAAAACACGGTGAAAGAGGGGAAGGTATGACAGGTGGCGAAAACACAGCGATATATGGGAAGCTATGGGAAGTGCATGACAACAGAGTGATATAGGGGAAGCTATGAGAGGTCTGCAAAAACACGGCGATATAGGGGCAGGAATGAGAGCTGCATGAAACACATGGAAATAGTGGAAGGTATGACAGGTGCGCTAGTACACAACTATATAGGGGAAGGTATGCGAAGTGCATGAAAACACAGCGAAATAGGGGAAGCTATGAGAGGTGCGCGAAAACACAGCGATATATGGGAAGCTATGGGAGATGCAAGAAAACACAGCAACATAGGGGAAGCTACGGGAGGTGTGTGAAAAGATGGTGATATAGGAAAGGTATGAGAGGTGCGCGAAAACACAGCGATGTAGGGGAAGCTATGTGAGGTGCACCAGAACACGGCAATATGGGGGAAGATATGAGAGGCGCGCAAAAACACAGCAATTTGGGGAAAGCGATGAGAGGTGCGCGAAAACATCGCAATATATGGGAAGCTATGAGATATGCACGAAAACACGGTGATATACATGAAAATATGAGAGGTGCGTGAAAACATGTTGGTATAGGGGAAGGTATACGAGGTGCGCGAAAACACAGCGATATAGGGGAAGCTATGAGAGGTCTGCGAAAAAACGCGTTATAGTAGAAAGTATGAGAGGTGCACGAAAACACAGCGTTATATGGGAAGCTATGGGAAGTGCACGACAACAGAGAAATATAGGGCAAGGTATCAGAGGAGTAAGAAAAGACAGCGATATAGGGGAAGCTATGGGAGGTGTGCGAAAACATGGCGATATAGGGGACGCTATGTGATGTGCGCGAAAACACAGCGATCTAGGGGAAGTTATGAGAGGTGTGTGAAAACATCGCCATATATGGCAAGCTATGAGAGGTGTGCGAAAACAGCGATATAGCAGAAGTTATGGAAGGTATGCAAAAACACAGCAATATAGGGGAAGCTATGAAAGCTGCACGATAAAGCAGTGATATAGGGGAAGATGTAAGAGTTGCGCGAAAACACAATGATATAGGGGAAGCTATAAGAGGTGCGCGAAAACACAGCGGTATAGGGGAAGGTATCAGAGGTATGCGAAAACACAATGATATTGGGGAAGTTATGGGAGATGCCGGAAAGCACAGCCATATAGGAGAAGGTATGAGAGGTGCACGAAAACACAGCGATACAGGGGAAGGTATGATAGGCATGCGAAAACAGAGCGATGTAGGGGAACCTATAGGAGGTGCATGAAAACACAGCGATATAGGGGAAGTTATGAGAGGTGCGCGAAAACACATCGATATATAGGAAGCTATGGGAGGTGCACGAAAACAGAATGATATAGGGGAAGGTATGAGAGGTGCGCGAAAAGACAGCGATATAGGGTAAGGTTATGAGCGGTGAGAGAAAACACAGCGATATATGGGAAGCCATGGGAAGTGCACGACAACAGAGCGATATAGAGCAAGGTATCAGAGGAGTGAGAAAAGACAGCGATATAAGGGAAGTTATGAGAGGAGTGCGAAAACATTGCCATATATGGCAAGTGTTACGTACCCCGTAACTGGGTTGCCAAACCAGCAGAAATGGATCACTCAGTTGAAGTCTGGATTACTAGAACTAATAAAGTTTTATTAAAGAAACAAGCAACACAGTAATCGAAAGGATAATAAATGCAACAGTTCAGCAATGATAACCACACATGTGCACAATATTAAGATAACAGCATCAATCAAGCTCTATCGTTGTCTAGGGGTAAATGACTAAATTTCAAAGTGACACAAAAGTTCAGTCCAATTTAGTTCAGTTCGCAGTAATCGTTGCCATGGCGATGGACAACGTGGGGAGAGAGTGAGAAAGAACGGGAACGACTGATCGTTCAGACACGGCTTCCACTCACAGACCGGCGATATGGCTCACAAGCAGCTTTCGGGCAGGTCCTTGGTGATGTCACCTGAGGTCACCGACTGTGACCCCTCCTCCAGATGCTGTCGATCCTCTGCAGTGAACCCGGCACCCAAGCGAAGGTGGACACACACCGGATTCCCGCTGATCGTACCTTTCCACCCTGTGCGTTGTCCGGTACTTCCCACCGACTCGTGAGAGGCGCACCGCTTCCAGGGTCTCGTTACCTCCGGTGTCGTGTGTGTCCTGCCTTAGCGAACCTGTCCCTTTTTATCCCCCTGCTGGGGTATCGCCTGTCCATCACTTCAAACAGTTCAGGGTTCAAAGGGGGAGCCGATCTTGGCAATACCCAGACTGATGGCTCCTTCATTAACATCTCCACATGCTGCTTCATTGTTCCTTATCTCTCCTTCCCCCCTGAGGACAGGTGGCAGACCACTGCTGATCACACAGGACAGCTAACATCTTATCTGTGTGTATTCTCGTCACGCAAGCTATGAGAGGTGTTCGAAAACAGCGATATAGCGGAAGCTATGGAAGGTATGCAAAAACACAGCAATATAGGGGAAGCTATAAGAGTGTGCGAAAACAGCGATATAGGGGAAGGTATCAGAGGTGTGCGAAAACACAATGATATTGGGGAAGCTATGGGAGGTGCGGGAAAACACAGCGATATAGGAGAGGCTATGAGAGGTGCGCTAAAACACAGCCATATTGGGGAAGCTTTGAGAGGTGCGCGAGAACACGGCGATATATGGCAAAGCTATGAGAGGTCAGCAAAAACACTGCCATATAGGGGAAGGTATGACAGGTGCGCGAAAACACAACGATACAAGGGAAGCTATGCGAGGTTTGTGAAAACACAGCGATTTGGGGGAAGCTATGAGAGGTGCACGATATCATTGCCCTATCTGGAAAGCTATGAGAGTTGCACGAGAACAAAGCAATACAGGGGAGGTATGATAGATACGCGAAAACAGAGCGATGTAGGGGAACCTATGTAGGGGAACACAGCGATATAGGGGAAGTTATGAGAGGTGCGCCTAAACACATCGATATCGGGGAAGCTACGAGAGGTGCGCGAAAACACGGCGATATATGGGACGCTATGGGAGGTGCACGAAAACAGAGCTATATGGGGGAAGGTATGAGATGTGAAAGAAAACACAGCAATATAGTGGAAGCTATGGGAGGTGCATGAAAACACAGAGATGTAGGGGAAGCTATGAAAGGTGCGCAAAAACACAGCGATTTCAGGAAAGCTATGAGAGGTGCGCGAAAACACAGCGATATAGGGGAAGCCATGAGAGGTCTGCGAAAAAACGCATTATAGGGGCAGGTATGAAAGGTGTGCGAAAACACATCGATACAAGGGAAGGTATGAGAGGTGCACAAAAACACAACGACATAGGGGAAGGTATGTGAGGTGTGCGAAAAACGGTGATATAGGGGAAGCTATGGAAGGTGCGCAAACACACATCGATATACTTGAAGGTATGAGTGGTGCGCGAAAACACAACGATATACGGGAAGCTATGCGAGTTGCGCGAAAACACAGCGAAATAAGGGAAGCTATGAGAGGTGCCAGAAAACACAGCGATATTGGGGAAGCTATGAGAGGTGCAAGAAAACACAGCCGTATATGGGAAGCTACGGGAGGTGCACGAAAACAGAGCGATTTAGGGGAAGGTATGCGAGGTGCGAGAAAACACAGCGATATAGGAGAAAGTATGAGAGGTGAACGAAAACACAGTGATATATGGGAAGCCATGGGAGGTGTGCGAAAACAGGGCGATCTAGGGCAAGCTATAAGAGGTGAGCGAAAATACAGCGATATACGAGAAGGTATCAGAGGTGTGCGAAAACACAATGATATTGGGGAAGCTATGTGAGGTGCGGGAAAACACAGCAATATAGGAGAAGCTATGAGAGGAGCGCGAAAGCACGGCGATAATAGCACGGTAAGCAAGGTGAACAACAACAGTGATATAGGGGAAGGTATCAGAGGTGCAAGAAAACACAGAGATATAGGGAAAGGTATGGGAGGTGAACGAA
The DNA here is from genome assembly GCF_030028105.1 of Mobula birostris. Taxonomy (NCBI): domain Eukaryota; kingdom Metazoa; phylum Chordata; class Chondrichthyes; order Myliobatiformes; family Myliobatidae; genus Mobula; species Mobula birostris. The sequence goes on along the minus strand of NW_027275938.1, from coordinate 92,117 downwards.
AACACAGCAATATAGGGGAAGCTATGCGAGGGGAAGGTATGATAGGCACCCGAAAACACAGCGATGTAGGGGAACCTATGGGAGGTGCATGAAAACACAGCGATATAGGGGAAGTTATGAGACGTGCGCGAAAACACATCGATATAGGGGAAGCTACCAGAGGTGTGCGGAAATGCAGTGATATAGTGGAAGGTATGAGAGGTGCGCGAAAACACAGCGATATATGGGAAGTTATGGGAGGTGCACGAAAACAGAGCAATATAGGGGAAGGTATGAATGGTGCGCGAAAATTAAGCGGTATATGGGAAGCTAGGAGAGGTGCGCGAAAACAGAGTGATATAGGGTAAGGTATGAGAGGTGAGAGAAAACACAGCGATATAGGGGAAGGTATGGGAGGTGCACGAAAACACAGCGATATAGGGGAAGCTCTGAGACGTGCGAAAACACAGCGATAATGGCATGGTATGGGAGGTGCACGACAACAGAGTGATATGGGGAAGGTATGAGATGTGCGCGAAAACACAGCGATTTGGGGGAAGCTATGAGAGGTGCACGAAAACATTACAAAATATGGAAAGCTATGAGAGGTGCACGAGAACACAGTGATATAGGGGAAGGTATGATAGGCATGCGAAAACAGAGCAATGTATGGGAACCTATGGGAGGTGCATGAAAACGCAGTGATACAATGGAAGTTATGAGAGGTGCGTGAAAACACAGCGATATATGGGAAGCTATGAGAGGTGCACGAAAACAGAGCAGTATAGGGGAAGTTATGAGTGGTGCGCGAAAATGCAGCAATACATGGGAAGTTATGGGAGGTGCGTGAAAAGACAGAGATATAGGAGAATGTATGAGAAATGCGTGTAAACACAGAGATGTAGTGGAAGCAATGAGAGGTGCACAAAAACACAGCGATATAGGGGAAGTTATGAGAGGTGCGAGATCAACACAGCGATATAGGACAAGCTTTGGGAGGTGCACGAAAACAGAGCGATATAGGGGAAGGTATGTGAGGTGTGCGAAAACATGGTGATCTAGGGGAAAGTATGAGAGGTGCGCGAAAACACAGCGATATATGGGAAGCTATGAGAGGTATGCGAAAAAAAGCGTTACAGGGGCAGGTATGAAAGGTGTGCGAAAACACATCGATATACTTGAAGGTGTGCGAGAAAACACAACGATATAGGGGAAGCTATGTGCGGTGCGCGAAAACACAGCGATATAGGGGAAGCTATGAGAAGTTCCAGAAAACACAGTGATATAGGGGAAGCTATGAGAGGTGCAAGAAAACACAGCCGTATATGGGAAGCTACGGGAGGTGCACAAAAACAGAGCGATATAGGGGAAGGTATGAGAGGTGCGAGAAAACACGGCGATATAGGAGGAAGTATGAGAGGTGCACGAAAACACAGTGATATATGGGAAGCCATGGGAGGTGTGCGACAACAGAGCAATATAGGGGAAGGTATCAGAGGTGTGAGAAGACACAGCGATATAGGGGAAGCTATGGGAGGTGCACGAAAACATGGTGATATAGTGGAAGCTCTGTGAGGAGCGTGTAAACACTGCTACCTAGGGGAAGCTATGAGAGGTTTTTGAAAATATAGCAATATATGGCAAGCTATGGGAGGTGTGCAAAAACATCACGAAAGCGGAAGCTATGGGAGGTATGCGAAAACACAGCGACATATGGGAAGGTATCAGAGGTGGGCGAAACCACAGGATATTGGGGAAGCTATATGAGGTGTGGGAAAACACAGCGATATAGGAGAAGCTATGAGAGGTGAGAGAAAGCACAGCCATATTGGAGAAGCTATGGGAAGTGCACGAAAACACAGCGATAATGGGACGGTATGGGAGGTGCACGACAACAGAGCGATATTGTGGAAGGTTTCAGAGGTGCGAGAAAACACAGCGATATAGGGGAAGCTATGGGAGGTGCGCGAAAACACAGCAATATAGGGGAAGCTCTGAGAAGTGTGCGAAAACACAGCGATATAGGGGTAGGTATGCGAGGTGCATGAAAACACAGTGATAAATGGGAAGCTATGGGAGGTGCGTGAAAACATGGCGATATAGACACAGCTGTGAGAGGTCAGCAAAAACACAGCGAATAGGGGTAGGTATGCGAGTTGTTCGAGAGGGAAGCGTTATCTCAGCAATATATGGGACAGTATGAGAGATGCACAAAAACACAGCGATATAAGGGAAGCTATGGGAGGTGCGCGAAAACATAGCGATATAGGGAAAGCTATGAGAGGTGCGCGAAAACGCAGTGATATATGGGAAGCTACGGGAGGTGCGCGAAAACAGAGCATTATATTATAGACCGTCCCATTATCGCTGTGTTTTCATACACTTCCCATATCTTCCCCAATATGGCTGTGCTTTCGCGCACCTCTCATAGCTTCTCCCATATTGCTGTGTTTTCCCGCACCCCACATAGCTTCCCCAATATCATTGTGTTTTCGCACACCTCTGAAACCTTCCCGTATATCGCTGTGTTTTCGCTCACCTCTTATAGCTTCCCCTAGATCGCCGTGTTTTCGCGCACCTTTCACATCTACCCCTATATCGCTGTGTTATCAAGCAGCTCTCATAGCTTCCCCTATATTGCTGTGTTTTCGCATACCTCCCATAGCTTCCGGTTTCTCGCTGTTTTTGCACACCTCTCTTAGCTTGCCATATATTGCTATATTTTCGCAAACCTCTCATAGATTCCCCTAGATCGCTGTGTTTTCATGCTCCTCAAAGAGCTTCCCCTATAACGCCGTGTTTTCGTGCACCTCTCATACCTTCCCCTACGTCGCTGTGTTTTCGCGCACCTCTCATACATTCCCCTATATTGCTCTGTATTCGCGCACCTCCCATAGCTTCCGATATATCGCTACATTTTCACGCACCTCTCATAGTATTCCCTATATCGCTATGTCTTCACGCGCCTCTCATAGCTTCCCAAATATCACTGTGTTTCCTTGCACCTCTCATAGCTTCCCTTATATTGTTGTGTTTTCGAGCACCTCACATAGCTTCTCCTATATCGTCGTGTTTTCCCACACCTCTCACACCTTCAACTATATCGATGTATTTTCGCACACCTCTCGTAGCTTCACCTATATCGATGTGTTTTTGCGCACCTTTCATATGTTCCCCAATATCGCAGTGTTTTCGACACCTCTCAGAGCTTCCCCCATATCACTGACTTTTCGCGCACCTCTCATACTTTCACCTATATCGCCGTGTTTTCGCAGACCTTTCATAACTCCCCTATATTGCTGTGTTTTCGCGCACCTCTCATGCTTTCTCCCATGATGCCGGGTTTTCACGCACCTCCCATAGCTTCCCCTATATCACTGTGTTTTCTCGCACCCCTCATACCTTCTCCTATATCACTCTGTTTTCTCGCACCTCCCATAGCTTCCCATTTTTCGCCGTGTTTTCGCGCACCTCTCATAGCTTTCCATATATTGTGATGTTTTTGCACACCTCTCATCGCTATCCCCAAATGCTGTGTTTTTGCGTACCTCTCATATCTTCGCCCATATTGCTGTGATCTGGCACACCTCGCACAGCTTCCCCTCCATCGCTGTGTTTTCACGCACCTCTCATACCTTCACCTATATCGCCGTCTGTCCACGCACCTCCCGTAGCTTCCACTATATTGCTGTGTTTTCTTGTACCTCTCATACCTTCCCCTATATCGCTGTTTTTGTGCACCTCCCATAGCTTCCCATATATTGCTGTGTTTTCGCGCACCTCTCATACTTTCCACTATATCGCTGCGTTTCCGCGCACCTCTTGTAGCTTCCCCTATATCACTGCGTTTTCATGCACCTCCCATAGGTTCCCCTACATCGCTGTGTTTTTGCGTGCCTATCATTTCTTCCCCTATATCGCTGTATTCTCATGCACCTGTCATAGGTTTCCATATATTGCAATGTTTTCGTGCACCTCTCATAGCTTCCCCAAATCGCTGAGTTTTCGCGCACCTCTCATACCTTCCCCTATATCGCTGTGTTTTTGCTGACCTTTCACAGCTGTGCCTATATCGCCGTGTTTTCGCGAACCTCCCATAATTTCCCATATAGCACTGTGTTTTCAAACACCTCACATACTTACCCCTATATTGCTGTGTTTTCTTGCACCTCCCATAGCTTCCCCTATATCTCTGTGTTTTCTCTCACCTCTGAAACCTTCCCATATATCGCTCTGTTGTCGTGCACCTCCCATACCGTCCTATTATCGCTGTGTTGTCGTGCACTTCCCATAACTTCCCCAATTGGCTGTGCTTTCGCGCACCTCTCATAGCTTCTCCTATATTGTTCTGTTTTCCCGCATCTCACATAGCTTCCCCAATATCATTGAGTTTTCGCACACCTCTGATACCTTCCCGTATATCGCTGTGTTTTCGCTCACCTCTTATAGCTTCACCTAGATCGCGGTGTTTTCGCGCACCTCTCACATCTACCCCATATCGCTGTGTTATCAAGCAGCTCTCATAGCTTCCCCTATATTGCTGTGTTTTTGCATACCTCCCATTGTTTCCGCTTCCTTGCTGTTTTCGTACACCTCTCATAGCTTGCCATATATTGTTATATTTTCGCAAACCTCTCAGAGGTTCCTCTTGATCGCTGTGTTTTCACGCTCCTCAAAGAGCTTCCCCTATATCGCCATGTTTTCGTGAACCTCTCATAGCTTCCCCTAGATCGCTGTGTTTTCTCGCACCTCTGCCACCTTCCCCTATATATGGCTGTTGTCGTGCACTTCCCATGGCTTCCCATATATTGCTGAGTTTTCGCGCACCTCTCATACCTTCGCCTACATCACTCTGTTTTCGTGCACCTCTCATACTTTCTCCCATAACGCTGTGTTTTCACGCACCTCCCATAGCTTGCCCCATATCGCTGTGTTTTCTCGCACCTCTCATACATTCCCCTACATCGCTGTGTTTTTGTGCACCTCCCATAAATTCCCAAATATGGCTGTGTTTTCTCGCACCTCTTATACCTTCCCCTGTATCGCTGTGCTTTCGCACACCTCCCATAGCTTCCCCAATATCACTGTGATTTCGTGCATCTCCCGTAGCTTCCTCTATATCGCTGTGTTTCTCGCATCTCTCATAGCTTCCCCTATATCACTGTGTTTTCGCGCACCTTGCATAGCTTACCCTATATTGTTGTGTTTTCGCGCTCCTCTCATAACTTGAAGTATATCGATGTGTGTTTGCGCACCTCTTGTAGCTTCCCTGGTATTGATGTGTTTTCACGCACCTCTCATACCTGCGCCTATAACGCGTGTTTTTGCAGACCTCTCATAGCTTTCCCTATATAGCTGTGTTTTCGCACACCTCGAATACCTTCCACTATATCGATGTGTTTTCGCCACCTCTCATACCTTCCCCATATTGCTGTTTTCTCATGCACCTTCCATAACTACCCATTTTTCGCCGTGTTTTCGCGCACCTATCATCGCTTCCCATATATTGCGATGTTTTCCCGCACCTCTCATCGCTTTCCCCAAATCACTGTGTTTATGCGCTTCTCTCAGAGTTTCTCCTATATTGCTGTGATTTCCCGCACCTCACATAGCTTCCCCAATATCATTGTGTTTTCGCACTCCTCTGATACCTTCCCCTATATCGCCGCGTTTTCGCGCACCTCTCATATCTTTCCCTATATCGCTGTGTTATCGAGCAGCTTTCAATATTCCCCTATATTGCTGTGTTTTCGCATACCTCCCACTGCTTCCGCTAATCGCTGTTTTTGCACACCTCTCATAGCTTGCCATATATGGCGATATTTTCGCACACCTCACATAGCTTCCCCTCCATCGCTCTGTTTTCGTGCACCTCCCATAGCTTCCCATATATCGCTATGTTTTCGCGCACCTCTCATACCTGCCCCTAGATCGCTGTGTTTTCGCGCACCTCGCATAACGTCCCCTATGTTGTTGTGTTTTTGCGCACCTCTCATACATTCCCCTACATCTCTCTGTTTTCGAGTGCCTATCATACCTTCCCCTATATCACTGTGTTCTCGTGCAGCTCTCATAGCTTTCCATATATTGCAATGTTTTTGTGCACCTCTCATAGCTTCCCCCAAATCACTGTGTTTTCACACACCTCTCATAGCTTCCACTATATCGTTGTGTTTTCGCACACCTCACATAGGCCCCCTATATTGCTTTGTTTTCGCGCACCTCTCATACCTTCCCCTATATCGCTCTGTTTTTGCTGACCTCTCACAGCTGTGCCTATATCGCCGTTTTTTCATGCACCTCCCATATCTTCACATATATCACTGTGTTTTCACACACCTCGCATACCTACCCCATATCGCTGTGTTTTCGCGCATGTTTCAGAGCTTCCCCTATATTGCTGTGTTTTCGCGCACCTCCCATAGCTTCCCCTATATCGCTGTGTCTTCTCGCACCTCTGTTACCTTCCCCTATACCGCTCCATTGTCGGAAACCTCCCATAGCTTCCCATATATCACTGTGTTTTCGTACACCTCTCATACTTTCTCCTATATCACCTTGTTTTCGCGCACCTCACATACCATCAGGTATATCGAAGTGAGTTTGCCCACCTTCCATAGCTTCCCCTATATCACTGTGTTTTCTGGCACTTCTCATAGCTTCCCCTATATCGCTGTGTTTTCGTACACCTCTCATACTTTCCCCTAGTCGCCGTGTTTTCGCGCACCTCGCATAATGTCCACTATGTTGTTGTGTTTTTATGCACCTCTCATACCTTCCCCTGTATCACTGTGTTTTCTCGCACCTCTCATAACTTCCCCTATATCAATGTGTTTTCGCGCACCTTGCATGCCTACCCCTATGTCGTTTTGTTTTTGTGCACCTCTCATACCTGCCACTATATCAATGTGTTTTCGCGCACCTCTCGTAACTTCTCTGGTATCACTGCGTTTCCGCTCAGCTCTCACATCTTTCCCTATATCGCTGTGTTACCAAACAGCTTTCATAGCTTCCCCTGTATTGCTGTGTTTTCGTATACCTCCCACTGCTTCCGCTAAATCGCTGTTTTTGCACACCTCTCATAGCTTCCCCAAGATCGCTGTGTTTTCACGCACCTCACATAGCGTCCCCTATATTGCCATGTTTTCGCACATCTTCCATAGCTTCCCCTATATCGCTGTGTTTTCTCGCACTTCTGCTACCTTCCCCTATGTCTCTCTGTTGTCGTGCACCTCCCCTGGCTTCCCATATATCGCTGAGTTTTCGTGCACTCCTCATACGTTCCCCTACATTGCTGTGTTTTCGCGCACCTCTCATAGCTTCCCATATATTTTGATGTTTTCGCGCACCTCTCATCGCCATCCCCAAATCGCTGTGTTTTTGCGTACCTCTCATATCTTCTCCCATACTGCCATCATCTGGCGCACCTCGCATAGCTTCCCCTCCATCGCTCTGTTTTCGTTGCCCTCCCATAGTTTCCATATATCGCTATGTTTTTGCACACCTCTCATACCTTCCACTACATCGCTGCGTTTCCGCGTACCTCTCGTAGCTTCCACTATATCGATGTATTTTCATGCACCTCTCATAACTTCCCCTATATCGCTGTGTTTTCATGCACCTCCCATTGGTTCCCCTACATCGCTCTGTTTTCGAGTGCCTATCATACCTTCCCGTATATCACTGTGTTCTCGCGCACCTCTCATCGCTTTCCCCAAATCGCTGTGTTTTTGCATACCTTCCATATTATCTCACATATTGCCGTCATCTGGCGCACCTCGCATAGCTTCCCCTCCATCCTTGTGTTTTCGTTCACCTCTCATACCTTCCTCTACATCGCTCTGTTTTCGAGTGCCTATCATACCTTCCCCTATATCACTGTGTTCTCGTGCAGATCTCATAGCTTTCCATATATTGCAATGCTTTCGTGCACATCTCATAGTTTCCCCCAAATCACTGTGTTTTCACACACCTCTCATAGCTTCCAGTATATCGCTGTGTTTTCGCACATCTCGCATAGGTCCCCTATGTTGTTGTGTTTTTGTGCACCTCTCATACCTTCCCCTATATCACTGTGTTTTTGCTAACCTCTCACAGCTGTGCCTATATCGCCGTGTTTTTGCGCACCTCCCATAGCTTCCCATATATCACTGTGTTTTCACGCACCTCGCATACCTACCCCTATATCGCTGTGTTTACGCGCTCGTCTCAGAGCTTCCCCTATATTGCTGTGTTTCCACGCACCTCCCATAGCTTCCCCTATATCGCTGTGTTACCAAACAGCTTTCATAGCTTCCCCTGTATTGCTGTGTTTTCGTATACCTCCCACTGCTTCCGCTAAATCGCTGTTTTTGCACACCTCTCATAGCTTCCCCAAGATCGCTGTGTTTTCACGCACCTCACATAGCGTCCCCTATATTGCCATGTTTTCGCACATCTTCCATAGCTTCCCCTATATCGCTGTGTTTTCTCGCACTTCTGCTACCTTCCCCTATGTCTCTCTGTTGTCGTGCACCTCCCCTGGCTTCCCATATATCGCTGAGTTTTCGTGCACTCCTCATACGTTCCCCTACATTGCTGTGTTTTCGCGCACCTCTCATAGCTTCCCATATATTTTGATGTTTTCGCGCACCTCTCATCGCCATCCCCAAATCGCTGTGTTTTTGCGTACCTCTCATATCTTCTCCCATACTGCCATCATCTGGCGCACCTCGCATAGCTTCCCCTCCATCGCTCTGTTTTCGTTGCCCTCCCATAGTTTCCATATATCGCTATGTTTTTGCACACCTCTCATACCTTCCACTACATCGCTGCGTTTCCGCGTACCTCTCGTAGCTTCCACTATATCGATGTATTTTCATGCACCTCTCATAACTTCCCCTATATCGCTGTGTTTTCATGCACCTCCCATTGGTTCCCCTACATCGCTCTGTTTTCGAGTGCCTATCATACCTTCCCGTATATCACTGTGTTCTCGCGCACCTCTCATCGCTTTCCCCAAATCGCTGTGTTTTTGCATACCTTCCATATTATCTCACATATTGCCGTCATCTGGCGCACCTCGCATAGCTTCCCCTCCATCCTTGTGTTTTCGTTCACCTCTCATACCTTCCTCTACATCGCTCTGTTTTCGAGTGCCTATCATACCTTCCCCTATATCACTGTGTTCTCGTGCAGATCTCATAGCTTTCCATATATTGCAATGCTTTCGTGCACATCTCATAGTTTCCCCCAAATCACTGTGTTTTCACACACCTCTCATAGCTTCCAGTATATCGCTGTGTTTTCGCACATCTCGCATAGGTCCCCTATGTTGTTGTGTTTTTGTGCACCTCTCATACCTTCCCCTATATCACTGTGTTTTTGCTAACCTCTCACAGCTGTGCCTATATCGCCGTGTTTTTGCGCACCTCCCATAGCTTCCCATATATCACTGTGTTTTCACGCACCTCGCATACCTACCCCTATATCGCTGTGTTTACGCGCTCGTCTCAGAGCTTCCCCTATATTGCTGTGTTTCCACGCACCTCCCATAGCTTCCCCTATATCGCTGTGTTTTCACGCACCTCTGAAACCTTCCCCTACATCGCTCTGTTGCTGTGCACCTCCCATACCGTCCCATTATCGCTGTGTTTTCGTGCACTTCCTATAGCTTCCCCACTATGGCTGTGCTTCCGCGCACCTCTCATAGCTTCTCCTCGATTGCAGTATTTTCCTGCACATCACATAGCTTCCCCAATATCATTGTGTTTTCGCACAACTCTGATACCTTCCCGTATATTGCTGTGTTTTCGCTCACCTCTTATAGCTTCCCCTAGATCACCGTCTTTTCGCGCACCTCTCACATCTACCCTTATATCGCTGTGTTATGAAACAGCTCTCATAGCTTCCCCTATATTGCTGTGTTTTTGCATACCTCCCATAACTTTCGCTTTCTCGCTGTTTTGGCACACCTCTCATAGCTTCCCCTAGATCACTGTGTATCACTGTATATCGCCATGTTTTCGTACACCTCCCATAGCTTCCCCTATTTTGCTGTGTCTTCTCGCACCTCTGTTACGTTCCCCTATTTCGCTCCGTTGTCTCAAACCTCCCATGGCTTCCCATATATCGCTTGTGTTTTCGTGCACCTCTCATACTTTCTCCTATATCGCCTTCTTTTCTTGCACCTCTCATACCTTCCCCTATATCGCTCTGTTTTCGTGCACCTCCCGTATCTTCCCATATATCACTGCGTTTTCGCGCACCTCTCATAGCTTTCCCTATATCGCTATGTTTTCGCGCACCTCCCATAGCTTCCCCTATATCGCTGTGTTTTTGTGCACCTCTCATACCGTCCCCTATATTGCTCAGATAACACTCCCCTCTGATAGCTTCCCCTATATCACCATGTTCTCACGCACCTCTCACAGCTTCAACTAAGTCGATGTGTTCGCGCACCTCTCATAGCTTCCCCTGTATCGATGTGTTCTCGTGCACCTCTCATCCCTTCCCCTATATCGCTGTGTTTTCGCGGAGCTCTCATAGCTTCCCCTATATCGCTGTGTTTTCGCGCACCTCTCATACCTTCCATTATATCGCTGCGTTTCCGCGCACCTCTCGTAGCTTCGCCTATGTCGATGTATTTTCACTCATCTCTCATAAATTCCCAAATATCGCTGTGTTTTCATGCACCTCCCATAGGTTCCCCTACATTGCTGTGTTTTCGTGTGCCTATCATACCTTCCCCTATATCACTGTGTTCTCGTGCACCTCTCATAGCTTTCCATATATTGCAATGTTTTCGTGCGCCTCTCATTGCTTCCCCCAAATCACTGTTTTCGTGAACCTCTCATAGTTTCCCCTGTATCGCTGTGTTTTTGCACACCTCGCATCGTTCCCCTATATTCTTCTGTTTTTGCGCACCTCTCATACCTTCCCCTAAATCGCTGTGTTTTTGCTGACCTCTCACAGGTGTGCCTATATCGCTGTGTTTTCGCGCACCTCCCATAGCTTCCCATATATCACTGTGTTTTCACGCACCTCGCATACCTACCCCTATATCGCTGTGTTTTCGCGCACGGCTCAGAGCATCCCGTATATTGCAGTGTTTTCGCGCACCTCCCATAGCTTCCCCTATATCGCTGTGTTTTCTCGCACCTCTGAAACCTTCTCCTATATCGCTCTGTTGTCGTGCACCTCCCATACCGTCCCATTATCGCTGTGTTTTCGTGCACTTCCCATAGCTTCCCCAATATGGCTGTGCTTTCGCGCACCTCTTATAGCTTCTCCTATATTGCTGTGTTTTCCCGCACCTCACATAGCTTCCCCAATATCATTGTGTTTTCGCACACCTCTGATACCTTCCCGTATATCGCTGTGTTTTCGCTCACCTCTTATAGCTTCCCCTAGATTGCCGTCTTTTCGCGTACCTCTCACATCTACCCCAAAGCGCTGTGTCATGAAGCAGCTCTCATAGCTTCCCCTATATTGCTGTGTTTTTGCATACCTCCCATAGCTTCCGCTTCTCGCTGTTTTCGCACACCCCTCATAGCCTGCCATATATTGCTATATTTTCACAAACCTCTCATACCTTCCCCTAGATCACTGTGTTTTCACGCTCCTCACAGAGATGCCCCTATATCGACATGTTTTCATGCACCTCCCATAGCTTCCCCTATATCGCTGTGTCTTCTCGCACCTTTGTTACCTTCCTCTATATTGCTCCGTTGTCACACACCTCCCATGGCTTCCCCTATATCGCTGTGTTCTTGCGCACATCTCATACCTTCAGGTACATCGATGTCTGTTTGCGCACCATCCATAGCTTCCCCTATATCACTTTGTTTTCTGGCACCTCTCATAGCTTCCCCTATATCGCTGTGTTTTCGCGCACCTCTCATACCTTCCCCTAGATCGCCGTGTTTTCACGCACCTCGCATACCTTCCCCTATGTGGTGTTTTTGTCCTCCTCTCATACCTTCCCCTGTATCGATGTGTTTTTGCGCACCTTTCATACCTGCCCCTATAACGCGTATTTCGCAGACCTTTCATAGCTTCCCCTACATCTCTGTGTTTTCGCGCATTTCTGATTTCTTCTCCTATATCTCCGTCTTTTCACACACCTCGCATAGCTTCCACTATATCGCTGTGTTTTCTTTCACCTCTGATACCTTCCCCTATATCGCTCTGTTTTCGCACACCTCTCGTAGCTTCCCATATATCGCTGCGTTTTCGCGCATCTCTCATAGCTTCCCCTATATCGTCGTGTTTTCGCGCACCTCTCACATCTTTCCCTATGTCGCTGTGTTATCGAGCAGCTTTCATAGCTTCCCCTATCCCGCTGTGTTTTCGCATACCTCCCATAGCTTCCACTATATCGCTATGTTTTCTTTCACCTCTCATAACTTCCCCTATATTGCTATGTTTTCGCGCACCTCTCATAGACTCTCCTACATCGCTGTGTTTTCGCGCATGTCCCATACCATAAGAAAATAAGGAGCAGAAGTAGGCCATTCGGCCCATCGAGTCTGCTCCGCCATTTTATCATGAGCTGATCCATTTTCTCCTATTTAGTCCCACTCCCCCACCTTCTCACCATAACCTTTGATGCCCTGGCTACTCAGATACCTATCAATCTCTGCCTTAAATACACCCAATAACTTGGCCTCCACTGCTGCCCGTGGCAATAAATTCCATAGATTCACCACCCTCTGACTAAAAAAATTTCTTCGCATTTCTGTTCTGAAAGGGCGCCCTTCAATCCTTAAGTCATGCCCTCACGTACTAGACTCCCCCATCATGTGAAACAACTTTGCCACATCCACTCTGTCCATGCCTTTTAACATTCAAAATGTTTCTATGAGGTCTCCCCTCATTCTCCTAAACTCCAAAGAATACAGTCCAAGAGCAGACAAACGTTCCTCATATGTTAACCCTCTCATTCCCGGAATCATTCTAGTGAATCTTCTCTGCACCCTCTCCAAAGTCAGCACATCATTTCTTAAATAAGGAGACCAAAATTGCCCACAGTACTCCAAGTGAGGTCTCACCAGCGCCTTATAGAGCCTCAACATCACATCCCTGCTCCTATACTCTGTTCCTCTAGAAATGAATGCCAACATTGCATTCACCTTCTTCACTACTGACTCAACCTGGAGGTTAACTTTAAGGGAATCCCATACGAGCACTCCCAAGTCCCCTATATCGTCGTCTCCCAAGCATCTCAGAACTTTGAATTCTTTCCCTATTTAAATAATAGTCTGCCCGTTTATTTTTTCTGCCAATGTGCATAACCATACATTTTCCAACATTGTACTTCATTTGCCACTTCTCTGCCATTCTTCCAATCTATCCAAGTCTCTCTGCAGACTCTCCGCTTCCTCAGCACTACCAACCCTTCCACCTACCTTCGTATCGGCAGCAAACTTAGCCACAAAGCCATCTATTCCATAACCCAAATCGTTGATGTAACAATGTAAAAAGAAGCAGCCCCAACACTGATCCCTGTGGAACACCACTGGTAACCGGCACCCAACCAGAATAGGATCCCTTATTCCCACTCTCTGCTTCCTGCCAATCAGCCAACACTCTATCCACATATGTAACTTTCCTGTAATTCCATGGGCTCTTATCTTGTTAAGATATATAATATATATATATATATATATCTTCCGCTATATCGCTGTTTTCGCACACCTCTCATAGCTTGCCATCTATGGTGATGTTTTCGCACACCTCTCATAAATTCCCCTAGATCGCTGTGTTTTTGCGCACCTCACACAGCGTCTCCTAGATCGCCATGTTTTTGCACACCTCCCATAGCTTCCCATATATATCGCTATGTTTTCTCACTCCTCTGATACCTTCCCCTATATCACTCTGCTGTCGTGCACTTCCCATGGCTTCCCATATATCGCTGTGTTTTCGTGCACCACTCATACCATCCCCTACATCGCTGTGTTTTTGTCCACCTCTCATACTTTCTACTGTAATACCGTGTTTTCACACACCTCCCATAGCTTCCACTGTATCGCTGTGTTTTCTTTCACCTCTCATACCTTCCCCTATATCGCTCTGTTTTCGCGCACCTCTCGTAGCTTTCCCTATATCGCTATGTTTTCGTGCACTTCCCATAGCTTCCCCTATATCGCTGTGTTTTTGTGCAGCTCTCATACCGTCCCATATATCGCTGAGATAACGCTCCTCTCTCATAGCTTCCCCTATATCGCCGTGTTTTCACGCACCTCTCATAGCTTCCCCTATATCGCTGTGATTTCGCGCACCTTGCATACCTTCCACTATATCTTTGAGTTTTTGCGCACCTTTCATACCTTCCACTATATCGATGTGTTCGCGCACCTCTCGTAGCTTCCCCTGTATTGATGTGTTCTCGCGCACCTCTTATCCCATCCCCTATAGCGCCGTGTTTTCGCGCACCTCTCATAGCTTCCCCTATATCGATGTGTTTTTGCGCACCTCGCAAACCGGCCCCTATGTCGTTGTGTTTTTGTGCACCTCTCATGCCTTCCACTATATCGATGTGATTTTGCGCACCTCTCGTAGCTTCCCCTGTATCGATGTGTTTTCGCGCACCTCACATAACTGCCCCTATAACGCGTTTTCTCTCAGACCTCTCATTGATTCCCCTATATCGCTATGTTTTTGCGCACCTCACATACCTTCCACTATGTCGATGTGTTTTCGCGCACTTCTCATACCTTCCCCTATATCGCTGTGTTTTCACGCACATCGCATAGCTTCCCCTTTTTCACCGTGTTTTCGCGCACCTCTCATATCTTCCCCCATATTGCCGTGTTCTGGTACACCTCACCTAGCTTCCTCTACATCGCTGTGCTTTCGCGCAACTCCCATAGATTCCCCAATATGGCTGTGTTTACGTGCACCTCTTATACCTTCCCCTGTATCGCTGTGCACTCGCACACCTCCCATAGCTTCCCCGACATCGCTGTGATTTCGCACAACTCCCGTGGCTTCCCCCATATCGCTGTGCTTTTGCGCACCTCGCATTCCTTCCTCTATATCATTGTGTTTTCGCCACCTCTCATACCTCCCCTATATCGCTGTGTTTTCACGCATCTCCCATAACTTCCCATTTTTCGCCGTGTTTTCGCGCACCTCTCATAGCTTCCCATATATTGCAATGTTTTCCCGCACCTGTCACTCTTTCCCCAAATCACTGTGTTTTTGCGCACCTCTCGTAGCTTCTCCTATATCGTTGTGTTTTCCCGCGCCTCCCATGGCTTCCCCAATATCATTGTGTTTTTGCTCACCTCTGATACCTTCCCCTATATTGCCGAGTTTTCGCACACCTCTCGCATCTTTCCCTATATCACTGTGTTATCAAACAGCTTTCATGGCTTCCCATATATTGCTGTGTTTTCGCATACCTCCCACTGCTTCCGCTATATCGCTGTTTTAGCACACCTCTCATAGCTTGCCATATATAGTGATATTTTCGCACACCTCTCATAACTTCCCTCAGATCGCTGTGTTTTCACGCACCTCCCATAGCGTCCCCTATATCTCTCTGTTGTCGTGCACCTCCCCTGGCTTCCCATATATCGCTGTGTTCTCGCACACCCCTCATACCTTCCCCTACATCTCTGTGTTTTCAGGCATTTCTCATAGATTATCCTATATCTCGGTCTTTTCACGCACCTCCCATAGCTTCCACTATATTGCTGTGTTTTCTTGCCCCTCTCATACCTTCCCCTATATCGTTCTGTTTTCGTGTACCCCCCATAGCTTCCCATCTATCATTGTGTTTTCATGCACCTCCCATACCTTCCACTATATCGCTGTGTTTTCGCGCACCTCTCGTAGCCTCCGCTATATCGGTGTTTTCGCGCACCGCTCACAACTTCGCCTATATCGCTGTGTTTTCATGCACCTCCCATAGGTTTACCTACATCACTGTGTATTTGCATGCCTATCATACCCTCCCGTCTGTTGCTGTGTTTTCGTGCACCTCTCATAGCTTTCCATATATTGCATTGATTTCACGCACCTCTCATAGCTTCCCCCAAATCGCTGTGTTTTCGTGCACCTCTCATACCTTCCCCTATATCGCTGTGTTTTTGCTGACCTTTCACAGCTGTGCCTATATCACCGTGTTTTCGCGAACCTCCCAGATTTCACATATAGCACTGTGTTTTCACGCACCTCGCATACCTACCCCTATATTGCTGTGTTTTCTCGCACCTCCCATAGCTTCCCCTATATCGCTGTGTTTTCTCTCACCTTTGAAACCTTCCCCTATGTCGCTGTGTTGTCGTGCACCTCCCATACCGTCCCATTATCGCTGTGTTTTCGTGCACTTCCCATAAGTTCCCCAATATGGCTGTGCTTTCGCGCACCCCTCATACCTTCCCCTGTATCGCTGTGTTTTCGCACACCCTCCCATAGCTTCCCTAATATCATTGTGTTTTCGCACACCTCTGATACATTCCCCTATATCGCTGTGTTTTCGCGCACCTGTCACATTTTCCCCTATATCGCTGTGTTATCGAGCACCTCTCATACCTTCCCCTGTATCGCTGTGTTTTCAGTCACCTCTCATAGCTTGCCATATATGGCGATGTTTTCACACACCTCTCATAACTTCCTGTAGATCACTGTGTTTTCGGGCACCTCACATAGCGTCTCCTATATTGCCATGTTTTCGCACACCTCGCATAGCTTCCCCAATATCGCTGTGTTTTCTCACTCCTCTGATACTTTCCACTATATCGCTCTGTTGTCATGCACTTCCCATGGCTTCACAAATATCGCTGTTTTTTCGTGCACTACTCATACCTTCCCCTACATCGCTGTGTTTTCGTGCACCTCTCATAATTTCTACTATAATGCCGTGTTTTCACACACCTCCCATAGCTTCCACTATATTGCTGTGTTTTCTTTCACCTCTCATACCTTCCCCTATATCGCTCTGTTTTCACGCACCTCTCGTAGCTTCCCATATATCGCTGCGTTTTCCGCGCACCTCTCATAGCTTTCCCCTATATCACCGTGTTTTCGTGCACCTCTCATAGCTTCCCCTATATCGCTGTGATTTGCGCACCTCACATGCCTTCCGCTATATCATTGAGGTTTTGCACACCTGTCATACCTGCCACTATAATGCGTTTCCTCGCAGACCTCTCATAGCTTCCCCTATATCGCTGTGTTTTCGCACACCTCGCATACCTTACACTATATCGATGTGTTTTCGCGCAATTCTCATACCTTCCCCTATATCGCTGTATTTTCATACACCTCCCATAGCTTCCCTTTTTTTGCCGTGTTTTCGCGCACCTCTTTTAGCTTCCCATATATTGCGATGTTTTCGGATACCTCTCATCGCTTTCCCCAAATCGCTGTGTTTTTGCGCACCTCCCATAGATTCCCCAATATGGCTGTGTTTTCATGCATCTCTTATACCTTCCCCTGTTTCGCTGTGTTTTCGCACACACCTCCCATAGCATCCCGATACCGCTGTGATTTTGTGCACCTCCCATAGCTTCCCCGATACGGCTGTGTTTTTGCGCACCTCCCATACCTTCCCATTATTGCTGTGTTTTCGAGCACCTCCATAGATTCCCCTATATCGCTGTGTTTTCTCGCAGCTCTCATAGCTTCCCCTATATCGTTGTGTTTTCGCGCACCTTGCATAGCTTCCCCTATATCGTTGTGTTTTCGCGCATCTCTCATACCTTCAAGTAATATCGATGTGTGTTTGCGCACCTTCCATAGCTTCCTCTATATCTCTGTGTTTTCGCGCTCCTCGCATACCTACCCCTATGTCGTTTTGTTTTTGTGCACCTCTTATACCTTCCACTATATCGATGTGTTATTGCGCACCTCTCGTAGTTTTGGCACACTTCTCATACCTGCCCCCTATAACACGTGTTTTGCAGACCTCTGATAGCTTCCCATATATCGTTGTGTTTTCGCGTACCTCTCATACCTTCCACAGTATCGATGTGTTTTCACGAATCTCCATAGCGTCCCATTTTTCGCCATGTTTTCGCACACCTCTCATAGCCTTCCATATATTGCGATGTTTTCCCGCACCTCTCATCGCTTTCCCGAAATCACTGTGTTTCTGCGCACCTCTCATAGCTTCTCTTATATCGCTGTGTTTTCCGCACCTCCCATAGCTTCCCCAATATCACTGTGTTTTCGCACACCTCTGATACCTTCCGCTATATCGCCAGGTTTTCGCGAACCTCTCACATCTTTCCCTATATCGCTGTGTTATCAAACAGCTTTCATGGCTTCCCATATATTGCTGTGTTTTCGCATACCTCCCACTGCTTCTGCCATATCGCTGTTTCGCACACCTCTCATAGCTTCCCCTATATCGCCGTGTTTCACGCATCTCGCACACCTTCCGCTATATCATTATGTTTTTGTGCACCTCTCATACCTTCCACTATATCGATGTGTTCACGCACCTCTCGTAGCTTCCCCTGTATAGATGTGTTTTCGCGAACCTCTCATACCTGCCAATATAACGCGTTTTCTCGCAGATCTCTCATACCTTCCCCTATATCGCTGTGTTTTCGCGCAACTCGCATACCTACCCCTATATCGTGTTGTTTTTGTGCACCTCTCATATCTTCCATATATCAATGTGTTTTCGCGCACCTCTCGTAGCTTCCCTGATATCAATGAGTCTTCGCATTTTTCTCATACCTGCCCCCTATAACGCGTGTTTTTACAGACCTCTCATAGCTTCCCTTGTATCATTGTGTTTTCGCACACACTCTCATAGCTTCTCCTATATCGCTGTGTTTTCCAGTACCTCCAATACCTTCCACAATATCATTGTGTTTTCGCACACCTCTGATACCTTCCCCTATATCGCTGTGTTTTCGCGTACGTCTTATTGCTTCCCCTATATCATCGTGTTTTCGCGCACTTCTCACATCTTCCCCTATATCGCTTTGTTTCCGCATACTTCCCATAGCTTCCGCTATATCGCTGTTTTCGCACACCTCTCATAGCTTACCATATATGGCGATGTTTTTGCACACCTCTCATAGCTTGCCATATATGGCGATGTTTTCGCACACCTCTCATAACTTCCCGTAGATCGCTGTGTTTTCGGGCACCTCACATAGCGTCCCCTACATCGCTGTGTTTTCGTGTACCTCTCATACATTCTAATATAATGCCGTGCTTTCACACACCTCCCATAGCTTCCACTATATAGCTGTGTTTTCTCTCACCTCTCATACCTTCCCCTATATCGCTCTGCTTTCGCGCACTTCTCTTAGCTTCCCCAATATCGCTGTGTTTTCGCGCAACTCGCATACCTACCCCTATATCGTGTTGTTTTTGTGCACCTCTCATATCTTCCATATATCAATGTGTTTTCGCGCACCTCTCGTAGCTTCCCTGATATCGATGAGTTTTCGCATTTTTCTCATACCTACCCCTATAACGCGTGTTTTTACAGCCCTCTCATAGCTTCCCCTGTTTCACTGTGTTTTCGCGCACCCCTCGTAGCTTCCCATATATCATTGCGTTTTCACGCACCTCTCATAGCGTTTCCTAAATCGCTGTGTTTTTGTGCACCTCTTATACCGTCCATATATCGCTCAGATAATGCTCCCCTCTCATAGCTTCCCCTATATCACTGTGTTTTCGCGCACCTCTCATATCTTCCCTTATATCGCTGAGTTTTTGCGCACCTCGAATACCTTCCGTTATATCGTTGAGTTTTGCGCACCTCTCATACCTTCCACTATATCGATGAGTTTGGGCACCTCTCGTAGTTTCCCCTGTATTGATGTGTTTTCGCGCACCTCTCTTACCTGCCCCCTATAACGCGTTTTCTCGCAGACCTCTCATACCTTCTCCTATATCGCTCTGTTTTCGCGCACCTTCCCTGGCTTCCCATATATCGTTGTGTTTTCGCGCACCACTCATACTTTCCCCTACATCGCTGTGTTTTCGCGCACCTCTCATACTTTCCCCCATAACGCCATGTTTTCACGTACCTACCATAGCTTCCCCTATATCGCTGTGCTTTCTCGCACCTCTCATACCTTCCCCTATATCGTTCTGTTTTCGCGCACCTCCCGTAGCTTCCCATTTTTCGCCGTGTTTTTGCGCACCTCTCATAGCTTCCCATATATTGCGATGTTTTCGTGCACCTCTCATCGCTTTCCCCAATTCGCTGTGTTTTTGCGTCCCTCTCATATCTTCCCCCATATTGCCGTGATCTCGCGCACCTCGCATAGATTCCCCTCCATCGCTGTGTTTTCGTGCAACTCTCATACCTTTCCCTAAAACGCTCTGTTTTCGTGCACCTCCGATAGCTTCCTATATATCGCTGTGTTTCCGTGCACCTCTCATACCTTCCACTATATCACTGCGTTTCCGCGCATGTCTCATAGGTTCCGCTATATCGATGTGTTTTCCCGCACCTCTCATAACTTCCCCTATATCGCTGTGTTTCCGTGCACCTCCCATAGCTTCCCCTACATTGCTGTGTTTTCACGTGGCCTATCATACCCTTCCCCTATATCATTGTGTTCTCGTGCACCTCTCATAGCTTTCCATATATTGCAATGTTTCGTGCACCTCTCATAGCTTCCCCTATATCGCTGTGTTTTCGCGCACCTCACATACCTTCCCCTATGTCGTTGTGTATTTGTGCACCTCTCATACCTTCCCCTATATCACTGTGTTTTCGTGCACCTCTCATAGCTTTCCTAAAATGGTTGTGTTTTTGCGCACCTCTCATAGCTTCCCCTATATCGCTGTGTTTTTGTGCACCTCTCATACCGTCCAATATATCGCTGAGATAACGCTCCCCTCTCATAGCTTCCCCTATATCGCCGTGTTTTCACGCACCTCGCATACCTTCCCCTATGTCGTTGTGTTTTTATGCACCTCTCATAGCTTCACCTGTATTGATGTGTTTTCACGCACCTTTCATACGTGCCCCTGTAACGCATTTTTTCGCAGACATCTCATAGCTTCCCCATATCGCTGTGTTTTTGCGTACCTCTCATATCTTCCCCCATATTGCCGTGATCTCGCGCACCTCGCATAGATTTCCCTCCATCGCTGTGTTTTCGTGCAACTCTCATACCTTTCCCTAAAACCGCTCTGTTTTCGTGCACCTCCGATAGCTTCCTATATATCGCTGTGTTTCCGCGCACCTCTCATACCTTCCACTATATCACTGCGTTTCCGCGCATGTCTCAAAGGTTCCGCTATATCGATGTGTTTTCCCGCACCTCTCATAACTTCCCCTATATCGCTGTGTTTCCGTGCACCTCCCATAGGTTCCCCTACATTGCTGTGTTTTCACGTGCCTATCATACCTTCCCCTATATCATTGTGTTCTCGTACACCTCTCATAGCTTTCCATATATTGCAATGTTTTCGTGCACCTCTCATAGCTTCCCCTATATCGCTGTGTTTTCGCGCACCTCACATACCTTCCCCTATGTCGTTGTGTATTTGTGCACCTCTCATACCTTCCCCTATATCGCTGTGTTTTCGTGCACCTCTCATAGCTTTCCTAAAATGGTTGTGTTTTTGCGCACCTCTCATAGCTTCCCCTATATCGCTGTGTTTTTGTGCACCTCTCATACCGTCCAATATATCGCTGAGATAACGCTCCCCTCTCATAGCTTCCCCTATATCGCCGTGTTTTCACGCACCTCGCATACCTTCCCCTATGTCGTTGTGTTTTTATGCACCTCTCATAGCTTCACCTGTATTGATGTGTTTTCACGCACCTTTCATACGTGCCCCTGTAACGCATTTTTTCGCAGACATCTCATAGCTTCCCCATATCGCTGTGTTTTTGCGCAACTCTCATAGCTTCCCCTACATCTCTGTGTTTTTGCGCATTTCTCATACATTCTCCTATATCTCTGTCTTTTCACACACCTCCCATAGCTTCCAATATATTGCTGTGTTTTCTTGCACCTCTCATACCTTCTCCCATATGGCTCTGCTTTCGTGCACCTCCCATAGATTCCCATATATCGCTGTGTTTTCGCGCTCCTCTTGTAGCTTCCCCTATATCGATGTGTTTTCGCGCACCTCTCATAATTTCCCCTATATCGCTATGTTTTCATGCGCCTCCCATAGGTTCCCCAACATCGCTGTGTTTTCGCGTGCCTATCATAACCTCTCCTGTGTTGCTGTGTTCTCATGCACCTGTCATAGCTTTCCATATATTGTATTGATTTCGCGCACCTCTCATAGCTTCCCGCAAATCACTGTGTTTTCGCGCACCTCTCATCGCTTTCCCCAAATAGCTGTGTTTTTGCGCACCTCTCATATCTTCCCCCATATTGCCATGTTCTGGTGCACCTCACATAGCTTTCCCTACATCGCTGTGTTTTCGCGCACCTCCCATAGATTCCCCAATATGGCTATGTTTTCGTGCACCTCTTATACCTTCCCCTGTTTCGCTGTGATTTCGCACATCTCCCATAGTTTCCCCAATATCACTGTAATTTTGTGCACCTCTCATACCTTCCCCTATAGCGCTGTGTTTTTGCGCACCTCTCATAGCTTCCACTGTATCGTTGTGTTTTCGCACACCTCTCAGACCTTCAAGTATATCGATGTGTGTTTGCACACCTTCCATAGCTTCCCCTGTATCACTGTGTTTTCGCGCACCTCTCATACCTTCCTCTAGATTGCCGTGTTTTCACGTAACTCGCATACCTTCCCCTATGTCGTTGTGTTTTTGTGCACCTCTCATACCTTCACTGTATCGATGTGTTTTCACTCACCTTTCATACCTGCCTCTATAACGCATTTTTTCGCAAACATCTCATAGCTTCCCCTATATCGCTGTGTTTTTGCGCACCTCTGATAGCTTCCCCTACATCTCTGTGTTTTCGCGCTTTTCTCATACATTCTCCTATATCTCCATCTTTTCACGCACCTCCCGTAGCTTCCCCTATATTGCTGTGTTTTCTTGCAACTCTCATACCTTCCCCTATAACTCTCTGTTTTCGTGCACCTCCCATAGCTTCCCATATATCGATGTGTTTCCGCGCACCTCTCATACCTTCCACAATATCACTGCGTTTCCGCGCACGTCTCGTAGGTTCTGCTATATCGATGTGTTTTCCCGCACCTCTCATAACTTCCCCTATATCGCTGTGTTTCCATGCACCTCCCATAGGTTCCCCTACATTGCTGTGTTTTCACATGCCTATCATACCTTCCCCTATATCATTGTGTTCTCGTGCATCTCTCATAGCTTTCCATATATTGCAATGTTTTCGTGCCCCTCTCATAGCTTCCCCCAAATTGCTGTGTTTTCACGCACCTCTCATACATTCTCTTATATCTCCGTCTTTTCACGCACCTCCCATAGCTTCCACTATATTGCTGTGTTTTCTTGCACCTCTCATACCTTCTCCCATATCGCTCTGTTTTCGTGCACCTCCCATAGCTTCCCATATGTCGCTATGTTTTCATGCACCTCCCATAGGTTCCCCAACATCGCTGTGTTTTCGCGTGCCTATCATAACCTCTCCTGTGTTGCTGTGTTCTCGTGCACCTGTCATAACTTTCCAGATATTGTATTGATTTTGCGCATCTCTCATCGCTTTCCCCAAATAGCTGTGTTTTTGAGCACCTCTCATATCTTCCCCCATATTGCCGTGCTCTGGTGCACCTCACATAGCTTCCCCTACATCGCTGTGTTTTCGCGCACCTCCCATAGATTCCCCAATGTGGCTATGTTTTCGTACACCTCTTATACCTTCCCCTGTATCACTGTGATTTCGCACACCTCCCATAGCTTCCCCGATATCGCTGTGATTTCGTGCACCTCTCTTATCTTCCCCTATAGCGCTGTGTTTTTGCGCACCTCCCATACCTTCCCATTATCGCTGTCTTTTCATGAACCTCCCATAGATTCCCCAATATGGCTTTTTTTTCGCACACCCCTTATACCTTCCCCTGTATCGCTGTGCTTTAGCACACCTCATATAGCTTCCCCTATATCGTTGTGATTTCGCGAACCTCTCATACCTTCAAGTATATCGATGTGTGTTTGCGCACCTTCCATAGCTTCCCCTATATCGCTGTGTTTTCGCGCAACTCGCATAACTACCCCTATATCGTTTTGTTTTTGTGCACCTCTCATACCTTCCATATATCAATATGTTTTCGCGCAGCTCTCGTAGCTTCCCTGATATCGATGTGTTTTCGCACACCTCTCATACCTACCCCTATAACGCGTGTTTTTGCAGACCTCTCATAGCTTCCCCTGTATCGCTGTTTTTTCGCACACCTCCCATAGCTTCCTCTGTATCGGTGTGTTTTCGCACACCTCTCACATCTTCCCCTATATCGCTGTGCTATCGAGCAGCTTTCATAGCTTCCCCTATATTGCTGTGTTTTCGCGCACCTCAGATAGCGTCCCCTATATCGTCAAGTTTTCGGACACCTCCCATAGCTTCTCCTATATCACCGTGTTTTCTCACTCCTCTGATACCGTCCCCTATATCGCTCTGTTGTCGTGCACTTCCTATGGATTCCCATATATCGCTGTGTTTTCGTGTACTACTCATACCTTCCCCTATATCACTGTGTTTCCATGCACCTCCCATAGGTTCCCCTACATCGCTGTATTTTCACAGGCCTATCATACCTTCCCCTATATCATTGTGTTCTCGTGCACCTCTCATAGCTTTCCATATATTGCAATGTTTTCGTGCACCTCTCTTAGCTTCCCCCAAATCGCTGTGTTTTTGCGCACCTCACATACCTTCCCCTATATCGCTGTGTTTTCGTGCACCTCTCATAGCTTTCCTAAAATGGTTGTGTTTTTGCGCACCTCTCATAGCTTCCCCTATATCACTGTGTTTACGCGTTCCTCGCATACCTTCCACTTTATCGATGTGTTTTCGCGCACTTCTCATACCTTCCCCTATATCGCTGTGTTTTCATGCACCTCGCATAGCTTCCCTTTTTTCACCGTGGTTTCGCGCACCTCTCATAATTTCCCATATATTGCGATGCTTTCGCGCACCTCTCATCGTTTTCCCCAGATCGCTGTCTTTTTGCGCACTTCTCACATCTACCCCCATATATTTTTGTTCTGGTGCTCCTCACATAGCATCCCTTACATTGCTGTGTTTTCGCGCACCTCCAATAGATTCCCCAATATGGCTGTGTTTTCATGCTCCTCCCATAGCTTCCAGTTATCGCTGTCTTCTGTCTCTGTATCTTGTTTTACGGTGGTTGGCATCCAGCTTAATGGTGCATTACCTCCACCCTCTGCTCCAGAATGTGCACTAGACATACATTCTAAATCCCTTCACCCAATCACACACACATATATATACAAACCTACACTTCACCCTCCCATCTTTGACCATCCTAGTATCCTATTCCTGTTTATTCGTCATATTCTATAAAAAACCCCTGTACCCCTTAAAAACGCTAAAATCGCTGTCTTTTCGCGAACCTCCCATAGATTCCTCAATATGGCTGTGTTTTCGCGCACCCCTTATACCTTCCCCTGTATCGCTGTGCTCTAGCACACCTCATATAGCTTCCCCGATATCGCTGTGAATTCGCACACCTCCTGTAGCTTCCCCTATATCACTGTGTTTTCTTGCACCTCAAAAAGCTTCCACTATATTGCTGTGTTTTCACGCACCTTGCATAGCTTCCCCTATATCGTTGTGATTTCGCGCACCTCTCATACCTTCAAGTATATCGATGTGTGTTTGCGCACCTTCCATAGCTTCCCCTATATCGCTGTGTTTTTGCGCAACTCGCGTACCTACCCCTATATCGTTTTGTATTTGTGCACCTCTCATACCTTCCATATATCAATGTGTTTTCGCGCACCTCTCGTAGCTTCCCTGATATCGATGTATTTTCGCACACCTCTCATACCTGCCCCTATAACGCGTTCTTTTCAGACCTCTCATAGCTTCCCCTATACCGTTGTGTTTTCGTGCACCTCTCATAGCTTTCCTAAAATGGTTGTGTTTTTGCGCACCTCTCATAGCTTCCCCTATATCGCTGTTGTTTTGTGCACCTCTCATACCGTCCAATATATCGCTGAGATAATGCTCCCCTCTCATAGCTTCCCCTATATCGCCGTGTTTTCACACACCTCTCAGACCTTCCGCTATATCATTGAGTTTTTGCGCACCTCTCATACCTTCCACTATATCGATGAGTTCACGCACCTCTCGTAGCTTCCTCTGTATCGATGTGTTTTCATGCACCTCTCATACCTGCCCATATAACGTGTTTTCTCGCAGATCTCTCATAGCTTCCCCTATATCGCTGTGTTTACGCGTTCCTCGCATACCTTCCACTTTATCGATGTGTTTTCGCGCACTTCTCATACCTTCCCCTTTATCGCTGTGTTTTCGTGCACCTCGCATAGCTTCCCTTTTTTCACCGTGGTTTCGCGCACCTCTCATAATTTCCCATATATTGCGATGTTTTCGCGCACCCCTCATCGCTTTCCCCAAATCGCTGTCTTTTTGCGCACTTCTCACATCTACTCCCATATATTTTTGTTCTGGTGCTCCTCACATAGCATCCCCTACATTGCTGTGTTTTCGCGCACCTCCAATAGATTCCCCAATATGACTGTGTTTTCATGCTCCTCCCATAGTTTCCAGTTATCGCTGTCTTCTGTCTCTGTATCTTGTTTTACGGCGGTTGGCATCCAGCTTAATGGTGCATTACCACCACCCTCTGCTCCAGAATGTGCACTAGACATACATTCTAAATCCCTTCACCCAATCACACACACATATATATACAAACCTACACTTCACCCTCCCATCTTTGACCATCCTAGTATCCTATTCCTGTTTATTCGTCATATTCTATAAAAAACCCCTGTACCCCTTAAAAACGCTAAAATCGCTGACTTTTCGCGAACCTCCCATAGATTCCTCAATATGGCTGTGTTTTCGCGCACCCCTTATACCTTCCCCTGTATCGCTGTGCTTTAGCACACCTCATATAGCTTCCCCGATATCGCTGTGATTTCACGCACCTCCTGTAGCTTCCCCTTTATCACTGTGTTTTCTTGCACCTCTCATAGCTTCCCCTATATTGCTGTGTTTTCGCGCACCTTGCATAGCTTCCTCTATATCGTTGTGATTTCGCGCACCTCTCATACCTTCAAGTATATCGATGTGTGTTTGTGCACCTTCCATAGCTTCCTCTATATCGCTGTGTTTTCGTGCAACTCGCGTACCTACCCCTATATCGTTTTGTATTTGTGCACCTCTCATACCTTCCATATATCAATGTGTTTTCGCACACCTCTCATAGCTTCCCTGATATCGATGTATTTTCGCACACCTCTCATTCCTGCCCCTATAACGCGTTTTTTGCAGACCTCTCATAGCTTCCTCTGTGTCGCTGTGTTTTCGCGCACCTCTCATAGCTTCTCCTGCATCGCTGTGTTTTCCCGCACCTCCCATAGCTTCCAAAATATCATTGTATTTTCACACACCTCCGATACCTTCCCCTATATCGCTGTGTTTTCGCGCACCTCTTATAGCTTCCCATATATCGTCGTGTTTTCGTGCACTTCTCACGTCTTCCCCTATGTCTCTGGTTATCGAGCAGCTTTCATAGCTTCCCCTATATTGCTGTGTTTTCGCATACCTCCCATAGCTTCCGCTATATCGCAGTTTTCACACACGTCTCATAGCTTGCCATATATGACGATGTGTTCACACACCTCTCATAAATTCCCCTAGATCGCTGTGTTTTCGTGCATCTCACATAGCGTCCCCTATATTGCCATGTTTTCGCACACCTCCCATAGCTTCCCCTATATCGCCGTCTTTTCTCACTCCTCTGATACCTTCCCCTATATCGCTCTGTTGTCGTGCACTTCCCATGGTTTCCCATATATCGCTGTGTTTTCGTGCACCACTCATACCTTGCCCTACATCGCTGTATTTTCGTGCATCTCTCATATTTTCTACTATAATGCCATGTGTTCACACATCTCCCATAGCTTCCACTATATCGCTGTGTTTTCTCTCACCTCTCATATCTTCCCCTAAATCGCTCTGTTTTCGCGCACCTCTCGTAACTTCCCATATATCGCTGCATTTATGCACACCTCTCATAGATTTCCCTATATCGCTATGTTTTTGTGCACCTCCCATAGCTTCCCCTATATCGCTGTGCTTTTGTGCACCTCTCGTACCGTCCAATATATTCACTGAGATAACGCTCCCCGCTCATAGCTTCCCCTATATTGCCGTGTTTTCGCGTACCTCGCATACCTTCCGCTGTTCCCGATGTTGGGGAAGTCCAGAACGAGGGGTCACAGTTTGAGGATAAAGGAGAAGCCTTTTAGAACCGAGATTAGGAAAAACTTCTTCACACAGAGAGTGGTGAATCTGTGGAAATCTCTGCCACAGGAAACAGTTGAGGCCAGTTCATTGACTATATTTAAGAGGGAGTTAGATATGGCCCTTGTGGCTACGGGGATCGGGGGTATGGAGGGAAGGCTGGTGCAGGGTTCTGAGTTGGATGATCAGCCATGATCATAATAAATGGCGGTGCAGGCTCGAAGGGCCTAATGGCCTACTCCTGCACCTATTTTCTATGTTTCTATGTTTCTATACCTCCCATAGCTTCCGCTATATCGCTGTTTTTGCACACCTCACATAGCTTGACATATATGGTGATGTTTTCGCACACCTCTCATAACTTCCCCTAGATCACTGAGTTTTCGCGCACCTCGCAGACCGTCCCCTATATCGCCATGTTTTTGCACACCTCCCATAGCTTTCCCTACATTGCTGTGTTTTCGCGCACCTCCCATCGATTCCCCAATATGGCTATGTTTTCGTGCACCTCTTATTCCTTCCCCTGTTTCGCTGTGATTTCGAACACCTCCTATAGCTTCCCCGATATCACTGTAATTTTGTGAACCTCTCATACCTTCCCCTATAGCGCTGTGTTTTTGCGCACCTCTCATAGCTTCCACTGTATCGTTGTGTTTTCGCACAGCTCTCAGACCTTCAAGTATATCGATGTGTGTTTGCACACCTTCCATAGCTTCCCCTGTATCACTGTGTTTTCGCGCACCTCTCATACCTTCCTCTAGATTGCCGTGTTTTCACGTAACTCGCATACCTTCCCCTATGTCGTTGTGTTTTTGTGCACCTCTCATACCTTCACCTGTATCGATGTGTTTTCACTCACCTTTCATACCTGCCTGTATAACGCATTTTTTCGCAAACCTCTCATAGCTTCCCCTATATCACTGTGTTTTTGCGCACCTCTGATAGCTTTCCTGAAATTGCTGTGTTTTTGAGCACCTCTCATAGCTTCCCCTACATCTGTGTTTTCGCGCTTTTCTCATACATTCTCCTATATCTCCATCTTTTCACGCACCTCCCGTAGCTTCCCCTATATTGCTGTGTTTTCTTGCAACTCTCATACCTTCCCCTATAACTCTCTGTTTTCATGCACCTCCCATAGCTTCCCATATATCGATGTGTTTCCGCGCACTTCTCATACCTTCCACAATATCACTGCGTTTCCGCGCACGTCTCGTAGGTTCTGCTATATCGATGTGTTTTCCCGCACCTCTCATAACTTCCCCTATATCGCTGTGTTTCCATGCACCTCCCATAGGTTCCCCTACATTGCTGTGTTTTCACGTGCCTATCATACCTTCCCCTATATCATTGTGTTCTCGTGCATCTCTCATAGCTTTCCATATATTGCAATGTTTTCGTGCCCCTCTCATACTACTAGCCTTGTGGCTACGGGGATCGGGGGTATGGAGGGAAGGCTGGTGCAGGGTTCTGAGTTGGATGATCAGCCATGATCATAACAAATGGCGGTGCAGGCTCGAAGGGCCAAATGGCCTACTCCTGCGCCTATTTTCTATGTTTCTATGTTTCTATACTTCCCATAGCTTCCGCTATATCGCTGTTTTTGCACACCTCTCATAGCTTGCCATATATGGTGATGTTTTCGCACACCTCTCATAACTTCCCCTAGATCACTGAGTTTTCGTGCACCTCGCAGACCGTCCCCTATATCGCCATGTTTTTGCACACCTCCCATAGCTTCCACTATATTGCTGTGTTTTATCTGCCCTCTCATACCTTCCCCTATATCGCTCTGTTTTCGCGCACCTCTCGTAGTTTCGAATATATATCAGAGTTTTCGCGCACCTCTCATAGTTTTCCCTATATCGCTATGTTTTCGCACACCTCCTACAGCTTCCGCTATATCGTTCTGTCTTTGTGTACCTCTCATACCGTCCCATATATCGCTGAGCTAACGCTCCCCTCTCATAGCTTCCCCTATATTGCCGTGTTTTCGCGCACCTCTCATAGCTTCCCCTAGATCGCTGTGTTTTCTGCACCTCGCATACCTTCCGCGTTATCATTGAGTTTTTGCGCACCTCTCGTACCTTCCACTATATCGATGTGTTCGCGCACCTCATCCCTTCCCTTATATCACCGTGTTTTCCCGCACCTCTCATAGCTTCCGCTATATAACTGTGTTTTCACACACCTCGCACAGCTTTCCCTATGTCATTGTGGTTTTGTGCACCTCTCATACCTTCCACTATATCGACGTGTTTTCGTGCACCTCTCGTAGCTTCCCCGTATCGATGTGTTTTCGCGCACCTCTCATACCTGCCTCTATAACGCGTTTTTTCGCAGATCTCTCATATTTTCCCCTTTTACACCATGTTTTCGCGCACCTCTCATATCTTCCCCCATATTGCAGTGTTCTGGTGCACCTCACATAGCTTCCCCTACATCGCTGTGTTTTCGCGCACCTCCCTTAGATTCCCCGATAACACTGTGATTTCGTGCACCTCTCATATCTTCCACTATAGCGCTGTGTTTTTGCGCACCTCCCATACCTTCCAATTATCGCTGTGTTTTTGTGCAGCTTTCCATAGATTCCCCAACATGGCTGTCTTTTCACGCACCTCTTATATCTTCCCCTGTATCGCTGTGCTTCCGCACACATCCCATAGCTTCCCCGATATCGCTGCGATTTCGCGCACCTCCCGTAGCTTCCCCTATGTTGATTTGTTTTCTCGCACCTCTCATAGCTACCCCTATATCGCTGTGTTTTCACGCACCTTGCATAGCTTCCCCTATATCGTTATTTTCGCGCACCTCTCATACCTTCAAGTAGATCGATATGTGTTTACGCACCTTTGCATACCTACCCCTATATTGTTTTGTTTCGTGCACCTCTCAATTAGGAAGGGGAAAAATGATTATGAGAGAAAACTGGCAGGGAACATAAAAACTGACTGCAAAAGCTTTTATAGATATGTAAAAAGGAAAAGACTGGTAAAGACAAATGTAGGTCCCCTGCAGACAGAAACAGGTAAATTATTGTGGGGAGCAAGGACATGGCAGACCAATTGAATAATTACTTTGGTTCTGTCTTCACTAAGGAGGACATAAATAATCTTCCAGAAATAGTAGGGGACAGAGGGTCCAGAGAGATGGAGGAACTGAGCGAAATACTTGTTAGTAGGGAAGTGGTGTTAGGTAAATTGAAGGGATTGAAGGCAGATAAATCCCCAGGGCCAGATGGTCTGCATCCTAGAGTGCTTAAGGAAGTAGCCCAAGAAATAGTGGATGCATTAGTGATAATTTTTCAAAACTTGTTAGATCCTGGACTAGTTCCTGAGGATTGGAGGGTGGCTAATGTAACCCCACTTTTTAAAAAAGGAGGGAGAGAGAAACCAGGGAATTATAGACCGGTTGGCCTAACGTCGGTGGTGGGGAAACTGCTGGAGTCAGTTATCAAAGATGTGATAACAGCACATTTGGAAAGCGGTGAAATCATCGGACAAAGTCAGCATGGATTTGTGAAAGGAAAATCATGTCTGACGAATCTCATAGAATCTTTTGAGGATGTAACTAGTAGAGTGGATAGGGGAGAACCAGTGGATGTGGTATATTTGGATTTTCAAAAGGCTTTTGACAAGGTCCCACACAGGAGATTAGTGTGCAAACTGAAAGCACACGACATTGGGGGTAAGGTATTGATGTGGATGAAGAATTGGTTAGCAGACAGGAAGCAGGGAGTGGGAATAAACGGGACCTTTTCAGAATGGAAGACGGTGACTAGTGGGGTACCGCAAGGCTCAGTGCTGGGACCCCAGTTGTTTACAATATATATTAATGACTTGGATGAGGAAATTAAATGCAGCATCTCCAAGTTTGCAGATGACACGAAGCTGGGTGGCAGTGTTAGCTGTGAGGTGGATGCTAAGAGGATGCAGAGTGACTTGGATAGGTTGGGTGAGTGGGCAAATTCATGGCAGATGCAATTTAATGTGGATAAATGTGAAGTTTTGCCACTTTGGTGGCAAAAATAGGAAAACAGATTATTATCTGAATGGTGGCCGATTAGGAAAAGGGGAGGTGCAGCGAGACCTGGGTGTCATTATACACCAGTCATTGAAAGTGGGCATGCAGTACAGCAGGCGGTGAAAAAGGCGAATGGTGTGCTGGCATTTATAGTGAGAGGATTCGAGTACAGGAGTAGGGAGGTACTACTGCAGTTGTACAAGGCCTTTGTGAGACCACACCTGGAATATTGTGTGCAGTTTTGGTCCCCTAATCTGAGGAAAGACATCCTTGCCATAGAGGGAGTACAAAGAAGGTTTACCAGATTGATTCCTGGGATGGCAGGATTTTCATATGAAGAAAGACTGGATGAACTGGGCTTGTACTCGTTGGAATTTAGAAGATTGAAGGGGGATCTGATTGAAACGTATAAAATCCTAAAGGGATTGGACAGGCTAGATGCAGGAAGATTGTTCCCGATGTTGGGGAAGTCCAGAACAAGGGGTCACAGTTTGAGGATAAAGGGGAAGCCTTTTAGTACCGAGATTCGGAAAAACTTCTTCACACAGAGAGTGGTGAATCTGTGGAATTCTCTGCCACAGGAAACAGTTGAGGCCAGTTCATTGGCTATATTTAAGAGGGAGTTAGATATGGCCCTTGTGGCTACGGGGGTCAGGGGGTATGGAGGGAAGGCTGGGGCGGGTTTCTGAGTTGGATGATCAGCCATGATCATAATAAATGGCGGTGCAGGCTCGAAGGGCCGAATGGCCTGCTCCTGCACCTATTTTCTATGTTTCTATGTTTCTGTATCGCCGTGTTCTCGTGCATCACTCATAACTTCCCCTTTTTAGCTGTTTTTGCTAATCTCTCATACGTTCCCCCATATCGACGTATTTTCACGCATCTCTCATAGCTTCACATATATCGCCGTTTTCGTGCACCTCCCATAGCTTCCCCTATATTGCTGTGTTTTCGCGCACCTCTCATAACTTACCCTATATCGTTGCATTTTCCCGCACCCCTCATAACTTCCCCTCTGTCACTGTGTTCTCATGCACATATTTTCTATGTTTCTATGTTTCTATACCTTCTCCTGTATCGATGTGTTTTCACGCACCTCTCGTAGCTTCCCTGGTATTGATGTGTTTTCGCGTACCTCTCATACCTACCCCTGTAATGCATGTTTTTGCAGACCTCTCATATCTTCGCCTATATCGCTGTGTTTTCGCGCACCTCTATACCTACCCCTATATCGTTGTGCTTTCGATCACCACTCATACCTTTCACTATATCGATGTGTTTTCGCCACATCTCACACCTTCCCCTATATCGCTGTGTATTCACGCACCTCCCATAGCTTCCCATTTTTTGCTGTTTTTTCACGCACCTCAGATGGCTTCCCATATATTGCGATGTTTTCCCGCACCTCTCATCGCTTTCCCCAAGTCACTGTGTTTTTGTGCAACTCTCATAGCTTCTCCTGTATCGCTGTGTTTTCCCGCACCTCCCATAGCTTCCCCAATATCATTGTGTTTTCGCACACCTCTGATACCTTTTCCTATATCACCGCGTTTTCGCGCACCTCTCACATCTTTCCCTATATCGCTTTGTTTTCAAACAGCTTTCATACCTTCCCCGATATTGCTGTGTTTTCGCATACCTCCCACTGCTTCCGCTATATCGCTGTTTTGGCACACGTCTCATAGCTTGCCATATATGGCGATATTTTCGCACACCTCTCATAGCTTCCCCTAGATCGCTGTGTTTTCACGCACCTCGTATAGCGTCCCCTATATTGCCATGTTTTCGCACACCTCCCACAGCTTCCCCTATATCGCTGTGTTTTTTCGCACCTGTGCTACCTTCCCCTATATCTCTCTGTTGTTGTGCACCTCCCCTGGCTTCCCATATATCGCTGAGTTTTCTCGCACCTCTCATAATTTCTCCCATAACGCCGTGTTTTCACGCATCTCACATAGCCTTCCCTATATCGCTGTGTTTTATCGTACCTCTCATACCTTCCCCTATATTGCTCTGTTTTTGTGCACCTCCCGTAGCTTCCCATTTTTCGCCATGTTTTCGCGCACCTCTCATAGCTTCCCATATATCGCTATGCTTTCGTGCACCTCCCGTAGCTTCCCCTATATTGCTGTGTTTTCTTGCACCCTTCATACCTTCCCCTATATCACTCTGTTTTTCATACACCTCCCATAGCTTCCCATATATTGCTGTGTTTTCGCATACCTCTCATACCTTCCACTATATCGCTGTGTTTACGCGCACCTCTCGTAGCTTCTCCTATATCGATGTGTTTTCGCGCACCTCTCATAACTTCCCAGATATCGTCGTGTTTTCGTGCACCTCCCATAGGTTCCTCTATAAGACTGTGTTTTTACTCACCTCTCATAGCTGCCACTATATCACCATATTTTTGCGCAGATCTCATACCTTCCCCTATAGAGGTGCGTTTTCTCTCACCTCTCATAACTTCCCTTATATCGCCCTGTTTTCGCGCACCTCTCATACATTCCCCTACATCTCCATGTTTTCGTGCACTGCTCATACCTTCCTGTATATTGGTGTGAATTTACGCACCTCGCATAGCTCCCCCTATATCGCTGTGTTTCGCGCAGCTCTCATAGCTTCCCCTATATCGCTGTATTTTCGTTCACCTCTTACAGCTGCCCCTATATTGCCGTGTTTTCGCGATCTTCTCATAACTTCCCCTATACAGCTGTGTTTTCTATCACCTCTCAAAACTTCCCCTGTATCGCCGTGTTTTCGCGCACCTCTCATACCTTCAACTATATCGCTGTGTTTACGCGCACGTTGCATACCTTCCCATATATTGCTATGTTTTTCCGCACCTCCCATAGCTTCCCCTATATTGCTGTGCTTTTGCGCACATCTCATACATTCTGCTGTATTGCTGTATTTTCGCGCACCTCTCATAACTTCCCCTGTACAGCTGTGTATTCGCTCACCACTCATAACTTCCCCTGTATCAGCGTGTTTTTGCGCACCTCTCATATATTCTCTTATATCGCCATGTTTTCGCGCACCTCTAATACCTTCAACTATATCGCTGTGTTTTCGCGCACATCCCATACCTTCCCCTATAGTGCTGTGTTCTTGTGCACCTCTCAAAGCTTTACCAAAAGCTCTGTGTTTTAGCGCATCTCTCATACCTTCCCCTATATTGCTGTGTTTTCACGCACCTCTCATAGCTTCCCATATATCGCTGTGTTATCGCGCACCTCGCATTGCTTCCCCTAAATCCTTGTGTTTTCGTGCACCTCTCATACCTCCAACTATATTGATGTGT
The DNA here is from genome assembly GCF_030028105.1 of Mobula birostris. Taxonomy (NCBI): domain Eukaryota; kingdom Metazoa; phylum Chordata; class Chondrichthyes; order Myliobatiformes; family Myliobatidae; genus Mobula; species Mobula birostris. Next base: position 56,480 of record NW_027275938.1, on the reverse strand, counting down.
TTTTGTGCACCTCTCATAGCGTCCCCTCTACCGTTGTGTTCTCACGCACCTATCATAGCTTCCATATATTGCGATGTTTTCGCGCACCTCTCATAGCTTCCCCCAAATCGCTGTGTTTTCTCGCACCTCTCATAGCTTCCCCTATATCGCCGTGTTTTCCGCACCTCACATACCTTCCCCTATATCGCTATGTTGTCGCGCAAATCCCATGGCTTCCCCTATATCACTGTGTTTTCACGCACCTCTCATATCTTCCCATATAAGGTCGTGTTTCCGCGCACCTCCCATAGGTTCCCCTATAAGACTGTGTTTTTGCGCACCTCTCGTCCCTTCCCCTTTATCGCTGTGTTATTGCGCACCTCTCATAACTTCCACTCTACCGCTGTGCTCTCGCGCACCTCTCATACCTTCCCCTATAGAGGTACGATTTCTCTCACCTCTCATAACTTCCCTTATATTGCTGTGTTTTCGCACACCTCTCATACATTCCCCTACATCTCCATGTTTTCGCGCACTGCTCATACCTTCCTGTATATTGGTGTGATTTTTCGCACCTCACATAGCTTCCCCTATATCGCTATTTTCCGTGCACCTCTGATAGATTCACCTGAATCGCTGGGTTTTCGCGCACCTCTCATAACTTCCCCTATATCGCTGTGTTTTCATGCACCTTCCATAGGTTCCGCTACATCGCTGTGTTTTCACGTGCCTATCATACCTTCCCCTATATCAATGTGTTCTCATAGCTTACCCCAAATCGCTGTGTTTTCTCGCACATCTCATAGCTTCCCCTATATCGCTGTTTTCTCGCACCTCTCATACCTTCCCCTATATGGCTGAATTTTTGCAGACCTCTCACAGCTGTGCCTATATTGCCATGTTTTCGCACACCTCCCATAGCTTCCCATATATCACTGTCTTTTCACACACCTCGCATACCTACCCCTATATTGCTGTGTTTTTCCGCACGTCTCTGAGCTTCCCCTATATTGCTGTGTTTTCGCGCACCTCCCATAGCTTCCCCTATTTTGCTGTGTTTTCTCACACCTGTGATAACTTCCCCTATATTGCTCTGTTTTCGTGCACCTCCCATAGCTTCCCATATATCGCTGTGTTTTCGCGCAGCTCTCATACCTTTCACTATATCGCTGCATTTCCGCTCACCTCTCCTAACTTCCCCTACATCGCTGTGTTTCCGCGTGCCTATCATACCTCCCCATATATCAATGTGTTCTCGTGCACCTCTCATAGCTTTCCATATATTGCAATGTTTTCGTGCACCTCTCATAGCTTCCCCCAAATCGCTGTGTTTTCGTGCACCTCTCACATCTGCTTTCCATATATTGCAATGTTTTCGTGCACCTCTCATAGCTTCCCCTATATAGCTTTTTCTCGCGCACCTCTCATAACTTCTCCTATGTCGTGGTGTTTTCACGCACCTGCCATTGCTTCCTCTATATCTATTATATTACCTGGTTATTTTAAGTCTAAACTGCACTGTTTGTACTTCCTTTTTTTTTGTGTATCTCTTGTAAAGTTATATTGCAACTGTGTATCAGTGCCTATATGGTTTACCTTTTGTGTACTAATTCAATAAAAAGACTTAAAAAGAAAAGATTTGGGGGAAGCTATGAGAGGTGCGTGAAAACGCAGTGATATAGGGGAATGTATGAGAGGTGCGTGAAAACACATCAATATAGTTGAAGGTATAAGACATGCGCGAAAACATAATGATGTAGGGGAAGCAATGCAAGGTGCGTGAAAAAAAAGCGATATAGAGGAAGGTATGACAGGCCGGTGAAAACACAGTGATATAGGGGAAGCTATGAGAGGTGCGCGAAAACACGGCGATATAGGGGAAGGTATTAGAGGTGTGCGAAAACAAATCGATATGGGGAAGCTACGAGAGGTGCGTGAAAACAGAGAGATTTTGTGACAGCTATGAGAGGTGCGCGAAAACACAGCGCTATAGGGGAAGCTATGGGAGGTGCACGAAAACACGGCGATATACGTGAAGGAATGAGAGGTGTGTGAAAACACATCAATATTGGGGAAGCGATGAGAGGTATGAGATGGTATGCAAGGTGAATGAAAACAGTGACATAGAGGTAGGTATGAGAGGTGCGCGAAAACACAGCGATATAGAGGAAGCTATAGGAGGTGCGCGAAAACACAGCGATATAGGAGAAAGTACGAGAGATGAGCGTAAACTCGGCTAAAAAGGGGAAGGTATGAAAGGTGCGCGAGAACTCGGCGATATATGTAAAGCTATGAGAGGTGAGCAGAAACACAGCGATAGAGAGGAAGCTATGGGAGGAGCGCCAAACACAGCGTTATGGGGGATGCTATGGAAGGTGCGCCAAAACACAGCGAGATAAGGGAAGTTACGAGAGGTGAGGGAAAACGCATCTCTATAGGGGAAGGTATGAGTGCTGTGCGAAAATATGGCGATATAGTGGCAGCTATGAGAGGTTAGCAAAAACACAGCGATATAGGGGAAGGTATGAGAAGTGCACTAGAACGCAGCGGTAGATGGGAAGCTATGAGAGGTGCGCAAAATCACACCGATATAGGGGAAGCTATGAGAGGTGTGCGATGACACAGCGATATAGGGGAAGGGATGAGAGGTGCGCGAAAACACAGTCTTACAGGGAAACCTATGGGAGGTGTGCGAAAACACGGCGATATATGGGAAGATAAGGGAGGTTTGCAGAAATACAGCGAAGTACGGGAAGTTATGGGACGTGCGCGAAAACACAGCGATATAGTGGAAGATATGAGAGGTGCGTGAAAACACAGCGATATAGGGGAAGCTATAACAGGTGAGCAAAAACACAATGATATTGGGGAAACTACGTGAGGTGCGGGAAAACACAGCGATATAGGGGAAGGTATGAGAGGTGTAAGAAAACACAGTGATATAGGGGAAGCTATGGGAGGTGCATGAGAACGTGGTGATATAGGAGAAGGAATGAGAGATGCGTGAAAACACACAGATGTAGGGGAAGGTATGAGAGGTGCGTTAAAACACTGCGATATAGGGGAAGCTATGCGACGTGCACGAAAACATTGCAATATATGGAAGCAATGAAAGGTACTCGAGAACACAGCGGTAGGGGAGAAGCTACGAGAGGTGCGTGAAAACACAGCAATATATGGGAAGCTATGGGAGGTGCGCGAAACACAGCGCTATAGGGGAATATATGAGAGGTGCGCAAAAACCCGGCGATACAGGGGAAGCTATCGGAGGTGCGCGATAACACAGCGATTTATGTAAAGGTATCAGAGGGAAGCGAAAACACAGCGATAGAGCAGAAACTATGGGAGGTGCGCGAAAGCACAGCGATATAGGGGAAGCAATGAGAGGTGTGCGATTATAAAGCGATATAGCAGAATGTATGAGATGTGTGAAAAAGCACAGCAATATAGGGGAAGCTATGGGAGGTGCTGAAAAACACAGCAATATATGGGAACATATGGAACTTGCGCGTAAACACAGTGATATAGTTGAAGGTATGAGAGGTGTGCGAAAACACAGCGATATAGGGGATGCTACGAAAAATGCGCGAAAACGCAGCATTATATGGGAAGCTGTGGGAGGTGCACGAAAAGAGAGCGAGAAAGGGGAAGGTATGAGAACTGTAAGAAAACACTGCAATATAGGGGAAGCTATGAGAGGTGCGTGATGCCCAGGTATATAGGAGAAGATATGAGAGGTGAACGAAAACACAGTGATGGAGGGGAAGCGATGCGAGGAGCGCCAGAGCACGGCGATTTAGGGGAAGCGATGAGAGGTGCGCAAAAACACAGCGGTTTGGGGGAATCTATGAGTGGTGCGCGAAAACATCGCAATATATGGGAAGCTATGAGAGGTGCGCGAAAACAAGGCGAAAAATGGGAAGCTATGGGAGGTCCGAAAAAACAGGGCGATATACGGGAAGTGATGAGAGGTGCACGAGAGCACAGAGACATTGGGGAAGCTATGAGAGGTGCATGAAAACAGAGCAATATAGGAGAAGCTATGACAGCTGCTTGACAACTCAGTGATATAGGGGAAGATATGAGAGGTGCGCTAATACACGATGATATAGGGGAATGTATGGGAGGTGCGTGAAAATACTGCGATATAGGGGAAGGTATGAGATGTGTGAGAAAACACAGCGATATAGGGGAATGTATGGGAGGTGCATGAAAACACGGCGATATAGGGGAAGTTATGAGAGGTGCGCGAAAACACTGTGACACAGGGCAACTATGGGAGGTGTGCGAAAACACGGCGATATACGTGAAGGTATGAGAGGTGCGTGAAAACACGTTGATATAGGGGAAGGTATGAGAGATGAGCGAAAACTCAGCTAAAAAGGGGAAGGTATCAGAGGTGCGTGAGAAAATGGCAATATAGTGGAAGGTATGAGAGGTGCTCGAAAACACAGCGATATATGGGAAGCTATAGGAGGTGCACGAAAACAGAGCGAGAAAGGGGAAGGTATGAGTGGTGTGAGAAAACACAGCCATATAGGGGGAGCTATAGGAGGTGCGTTATGACACGGCTATATATGGTGAAGGTATGAGAGGTGTGGGAAAACATAGTGGTGGAGGTGAAGCTATGCGAGGTACGCGAAAACATTGCAATATATGGAAAGCTATGAGAGGTGCGCAAAAACACAGCGATAGAGGGGAAGGTATGAGAGGTGTGCGATAACACAACGATATAGGGGAAGCTATGAGAGGTGCGTGAAAACACAACGATAAATGGGAAACTATGGGAGATGCACAAAAACAAAGCGATATAGGGGAAGTGGTGAGAGGTGCACGAGAGCACAGTGACATAGGGGAAGTTATGGGAGGTGCACAAAAACAGAGAGAGAAGGGAGAATGTATGAGAGCTGTCAGAAAACACAGCAATATAGGGGAAGCTATGGGAGGTGCATGAACGCACGGCGATGTAGGAGAAGATATGAAAGGTGTGTGAAAACACAGCGACGTAGGGGAAGCTATGCAAGGTGCGCCAGAACATGGCGATATAGGGGAAGCTATGAGAGGTGCGCAAAAACCCAGCGATTTTGGCGAATCTATGAGAGGTCCGCAAAAACATATCAATATATGGGAAGCTATGAGAGGTGTGCGAAAACATGGTGAAAAATGGGAAGAAATGGGAGGTCCCTGAAAACATGGCAATACAGGGTAATTTATGTGAGCTGCTTGATAACACAGCGATACAGAGGAAGTAATGAGATGTGTGCGAAAACACGGTGATACAGCGGAAGCTATGAGAGGTGAGCGAAAACAGAGCACTATAGGGGAAGCCTTGGGATGTGAAATCACAGTGATATCGGGGAAGGCATGAGAGGTGCGTAAAAACACAGCGATTTGGGGGAATCTATCAGTAGTGCGTGAAAACATCACAATATATGGGAAGCTATGAGAGGTGCGCGAAAACATAGCGAAAAATGGGAAGCTGTGGGAGGTCCGTGAAAACAGGGCGATATAGGGGAAGTGGTGAGAGGTGCACGAGAGCACAGTGACATAGGGGAAGCTATGGGAGGTGCGTGAAAACAGAGCAATATAGGGGAAGCTACGACAGCTGCTTGATAACACAGTGATATAGGTCAAGATATCAGAGGTGCGCAAAAACCCGGTGATATAGAGGAAGCTATGAGAGGTGAGCGAAAACACAGAGATATAGGGGAAGCCTTGGGAGGTGCGGGAAATCACAGCGATATAGGGTAATTTATGGGAGGTGCGTGAAAATACTGTGATATAGGGGAAGGTATGTGATGTGTGAGAAAACATAGCGATGTAGGAGAAGCTATGCAAGTTTTGCCAGAATAAGGGGATATAGGGGAAGATATGGGAGGTGCGCGAAAACACAGCGATATAGGGGAATGTATAGGAGGTGCATGAAAAACGGCGATATAGGGGAAGTTATGAGAGGTGCGCGAAAATACTGTGATATAGGGCAAGCTATGGGAGGTGCGCGAAAACAGGGAGTTATACGTGAAGGCATGAGAGGTGCTTTAATGCACGTTGATATAGCAGAATGTATGAGAGATGAGCGAAAACTCAGCTAAAAAAGGGAAGGTATGAGAGGTGCGCGAAAACACAGTGATTTTGGGGAAGCTATGAGAGGTGCGCGAAAATATTGCAATATATAGAAACCTATGAGAGGTGCACGAGAGTACAGCAATAGAGGGGAAGCTATGAGCGGTGTGCAATAACACAGCAAAAAAGGGGAAGGTATGGGAGGTGTACGAAAACATGGTGATATATGGGAAACTATGCGAGGTGCGTGAAAATACGGCGATATAGGGGAAGCAATGAGAGGTGCGCAGAAAAATTGCAATATATAGAAAGCTATGCGAGGTGTACGAAAACGCAGCGATTCGGGGGAAGCTATGAGAGGTGCGTGAGAAAATTGCAATATATAGAAAGCTATGATAGGTGCATGAAAATACAGCGATAGAGTGGAAGGTATGGGAGGTGCGCGAGAACACAACGATATAGGGGAAGCTATGCGATATGTGCGAATACACGGCGATATAGGGGAAGCTATTAGAGGTGCGCGAATACACGGCGATATACGTGAAGGTATGAGAGGTGCGTGAAAACACAATGATATAGTGGAAGCTATGCGAGCTGCGCGAAAACACAGCGAAATAGGGGAAGTTATGAGAGGTGCGCGAACACTCATCGATATAGGGCAAGCTACGAGAGATGTGCGAAAACATAGCGGTATAGTGGACGGTATGAGAAGTGTGAGAAAACAGCGATATATGGGAAGCTATGGGAGGCGCACAAAAACAGAGCGAGAATGGGAAAGTTATGAGAAGTGTTAGAAAACACAGCAATATAGGGGAAGCTATGGGAGGTGCGTGAACGCACGGCGATATAGGAGAAGGTATGAAAGGTGCGCGAAAACACAGCGATGTACGGGTAGCTATGCGAGGTGTGCCAGAACATGGCGATATATGGGAAGCTATGAGAGGTGCGCAAAAACACAGCGATTTGGGGGAATCTATGAGAGGTGTGCAAAATCATCGCAATAAATGGAAAGCTGTGAGAGGTGAGCGAAAACACGGCAAAAAACGGGAAGCTATGGGAGGTCCGTGAAAACAGGGCGATATAGGGGAAGTGAAGAGAGGTGCACAAGAGCACAGCGACATAGGGCAAGATATGAGAGGTGCGCGAAAACTCGGTGATATAGCGGAAGCTATGAGAGGTGAGCGAAAGCACAGGGATATAGAGGAAGCCTTGGAAGGTGCGTGAAATCACAGTGATATCGGGGATGGGATGAGAGGTGAGTGAAAACACAGCAATATAGGGGAATGTATGAGGTGTGTGAGAAAACACTGCAATATGGAGGAAGCTATGGGAGGTGCGCAAAAGCACGGCAACTTTGGCGAATCTATGAGAGGTCCGTGAAAACATCGCAATATATGGGAAGCTATGAGAAGTGCGCAAAAATATGATGAAAAATGGGAAGCTATGGAAGGTCCCTGAAAACATAGCAATATAGGGGAAGTTATGTGAGCCACTCAATAACACAGCGATAAAGGGGAAGTAATTAGATGTGCGTGAAAAATAGGTGGTATAGGGGAAGCTATGAGAGGTGAGCGAAAACACAGCAAAAAAGGAAAAGCGATATAGTGGAAGGTGTGAGAGGTGCGCGAAAAACCAGCGATATATTGGAAGGTATGGGAAGTGCATGAAAACAGAGCGACATAGGGGAAGGTATGAGAGGAACGCGAAAACACAGCGATTTGGGGGAAGCTATGAGAGGTGCGCGAAAACATCGCAATATATAGGAAGATGTGAGAGGTGCGAGTAAGCAGGACAAAAAATGGGAAGCTATGTGTGGTGTGCGATTACATAGCGATATAGGGGAAAGTATGAGAGGTGCGCGAAAACATGGCGATATATGGGAAACTATGGGAGGTGCTTGAAAACAGTGCGATATGGGGGAAGGTATGAATGGTGAGCAAAAACACAGCGATGTACGGGAAGCTATGGGAGGTGTGCGAAAGCAGAGCTATATAGGGGAAGTGATCAGAGGTGCAGAAGAGTACAGAGACATAAGGGAAGTTATGGAGGTGTGTGAAAACACAGTCATACGGGGAACGTATCAGAAGTGCGCTAAAACACAGCAATATCGGGGAAGGGATGAGAAGTCTGCGAAAACACGTCGATATAGGGGAAGGTATGAAAGGTGTGCAAAAACATAGTGATATAGGGAAAGCTATGGGAGGTACACGAAAACACGGCGATATACAAGAAGATATGAGAGTTGTGTGAAAACACGTCGATATAGGGGAAGGTATGCGAGGTGCCCAAAAACACAGAGACATAGGGGAATCTATGGGAGTTGTACAAAATCACAGCGATATAGTAGAAGGTATGGGTGGTGCATGAAAACACAGCGATATAGAGGAATCTATAGGAGGTGCGCAAATAAGCAACGATATATGGGAAGCTATGGGAGGTGCGCGATAACACAGCGATATAGGGGAAGGTATGGGAGGTGCGCGAAAACATGGTGATATAGATGATTATATGAGAGGTGCGCTAAAAAGAGCAATTTGAGGGAAGCTATGAGAGGTGCACGAAAACATTGCAATATATGGAAAGCTATGAGAGGTGCACGAGAACACAGCGATAGAGGGGAAGCTATGAGAGGTGCACGAAAACACAGTGAAAAAGGGGAAGGTATGAGAGGTGCGGGAAAATACTGCAATATATGGGAAACTATGGGAGGTGCGTGAAAACAGGGCGATATCGGGGACGGTATGAGAGGTGTGCAAAAACACAGCGATATAGGGGAACCTATGGGAAGTGCGCAAAACCACAGCGATATAGGGGAAGGTATGGGTGGTGCACGAAAACACGGCGATATAGGGGAAAGTATGAGAGGTGCGCGAAAACAAAATGATATAGGGGGAGGTATGAGAGGTGTGCGAAAACACAGTGATATAGAGGAATCTATAGAAGGTGCACGAAAACGCAGCGATATATGGGAAGCTATGGGAGGTGCACGAAAACAGAGCGACATGGGGAAGGTATGAGGGGTGCGAGAAAACACAGCGATTTAGGGGAAGCTATGGGAGGTGCGTGAAAACACGGCAGTATAGGAGAAGTATGAGAGGAGTACGAAAACACATCGATGTACGGGAAGGCATGAGAGGTGCGCGAAAACCGTGATATAACGGAAGCTATTGGAGTTATGCAACAACACAGCAATATAGGGGAAGGTATGGATGGTGCACGAAAACATGGCAATATACGTGAAGGTATCAGAGGTGCGTGAAAACACATCGATGTAGGGGAAGATATGAGAAGTGCAGGAAAACACGGCGTTATAGGGGAAGCTATATGATAAGTGGTGAGCGAAAACACAGCAATATAGGGGAAGGTATGAGAGGTGCACAAAAACACAGTGGTATAGGGGAAGTCATGGGAGGTGCACGAAAACACGGCGATATACGTGAAGGTATGAGAGGTTTGTGAAAACACGTCAGTATATGAAAAGGTGAAGGTAGGGGTGATGCGCGATTTAGGCAAAGCTGTGAGAGGTGAGCAAAAACACGGCGATATAGGGGACTCTATGGGAGGTGCACGAAAACACAGCGATATAGGGGAAGTCATGAGAGGTGCGCGTAAACACAGTGATTTGGGGGATTCTATGAGAGGTGCACGAAAACATTGCAATATATGTTAAGCTATAAGAGGTGTACGAGAACACAGCAATATAGGGGAAGGTATGGGAGGTGCACGAAAAAACGGCAATAAAGGGGAAGGTGTGAGAGGTGAGCGAAAACAGCGATATAGGGGAAGCTATAGGCGGTGCGCGATATCACAGCAATATAGGGGAAGGTATGAGAGGTGCACGAAAACACAACGATATAGGGGAAGGTATGAGAGGTGTGCGAAAACAGTGATATAGCGGAATCTATTGGAGGGGCACGAAAACGCAGCGATATATGGGAAGCTGTGGGAGGTGAGCAATAACAGCGCAACATAGGGGAAGGTATGAGGGGTTTGAGAAAACACAGCAATATAGGGGAAGCTATGAGAGGTGCGTGAAAACAAGGGGATATAGGAGAAAGTATGAAAGGAGCACGATTACACAGCGATGTATGAAAAGGTATGGGAGGAGCATGAAAACACGACGATACAGGGGAAGTTATGAGAGGTGAGCGAAAACACAGCAATATAGGCGAAGCTATGGGCGGAGTGCGAAATCACAGTGATATAGGGGAAGTTATGAGAGGTGCGCGAAAACAGTGATGTAGGGGAAGCTAAGGGGAGGTGCGTGAAAATATGGCGATACAGGGGAAGCGATGAGAGGTGCACGAAAACTCTGAAATTAGAGGATGGAATGAGCGGAGCGTGAAAACGCAGGGATATACGGGTAAGTATGCAAGATGCATGAAAACACAGTGATATAGGGAATGTATGAGAGGTGCGCGAAAACACAACGATATAGGGGAAGTTATGAGAGGTGCGCGAAAACGCAGCGATATATGGGAAGCTATGGGAGGTGCTCGATAACAGAGCGATATTGGGGAAGGAATGAGCGGTGCCAGAAAACACAGTGATGTAGGGGAAACTATGGTTAGTGCGTGAAAACACAGCGATATAGGAGAAAGTATGAGAGGAGCAGGAAAACACAGCAATGTACGGGAAGGTATGAGAGGTGCGCAAAAACACAGCGATATATGGGAAGCTATGGGAGGTGCACGACAACAGACAGATATAAGGGACGGTATCAGACGTGTGAGAAAACACAGCGATATATGGGAAGCTGTGGGAGGTGCGTGAAACATTGCGATATAGGAGAAGGTATGAGAGATACGTGAAAACACAGCGATGTTGGGGAAGCTATGAGAGGGGTGCAAAAACAGCGATACAGCAGAAGCTATGGGAGGTACGTGACAACACAGGAATATCAGGGAAGGTATGGAAGGTGCGTGAAAACACGGTGATATACGTGAAGGTATCAGAGCTGCGTGAAAACACGGCAATATGGGGGAAGCTATAAGAGGTGAGCGAAAACACAGCAATATAGGGGAATGTATGAGAGGTGTGCGAAAACACAATGATATTGGGGAAGCTATGGGAGGTGCGGTAAAACACAGCGATATAGGGTAAAGTATGAGATGTGTGCGAAAACACAGCGATATAGGGGAAACTATGGGAGTTTTGCGAAAATACAGTGATATAGGGGAAGGGATGAGAGGTGGGTGAAAACACAGTGATATAGGGGAATCTATGGGAGTTGTGCGAAAACACAGCGATATAGCGGAAGGCATGGGAGGAGCACGAAATCACGGCGATATAGGGGAAGGTATGAAAGGTGCAGGATAACCCAGTGATATTGGGGAAGCTATGGGAGGTGCGCGAAATCATGGTGATATACGTGATGTTATGAGAGATGCGCGAAAATATAGCAATTTGAGGGAAACTATGAGAGGTACGCGAAAACATTGCAGTATATGGAAAGCTATGAGAGGTGCACGAGAACACAGTGATAGAGGGGAAGCAATGAGAGGTGCGCGATAACACCGTGAAAAGGGGGAGGGTATGAGAGTTGCGGGAAAACACGGCGATATATGGGAAACTATGGGAGGTGCGTGAAAACAGGGCGATATAGGGGAAGGTATGAGAGGTGTTCAAAAGCACAGCGATGTAGGGGAAGCTATGGGAGGTGCGCGAAAGCAGATCGATATAGGGGAAGGTTTGAGCGATGCGCTAAAACACAGCAATGTTGGGGAGGGTACGAGAGGTCTGCGAAAACACAATGATATTGGGGAAGCTATGAGAGGTGCATAAAACACAGCGATATAGGGTAAGGTATGAGAGGTGCGCAAGAACACAGCGATATAGGGGAAGGTATGTGAGGTGCGTGAAAACACGTCGATACAGGGGAAGCGATGAGAGGTGCACCAAAACTCAGCAATATAGAATATGGTATGAGCGGAGAGTGAAAACGCAGGGATATAGGGGTAGATAAGCAAGATGCATGAAAACACACTGATATAGGGAAGGTATGATAGCTGCGCGAAAACACAACACATATAGGGGAAGGTATGACAGGTGTGCAAAAACACAGTGATGTAGAGGAATCTATAAGAGGTGCGCGAAAACGCAGTGATATATGGGAAGCTATGGGAGGTGTGCGATAACAAAGCGATATGGGGACGGTATTAGAGGTGGGAGAAAACGCAGCGATATAGGGGAAGCTATGGGAGGTGCGTGAAAACAGTGCGATATAGGAGAAGGTATGAGAGGTACGCGAAAACACGGCGAAATGGGGAAGATATGAGAGGTGCGAGTAAATACAGTGATTTGGAGGAATCTATGAGAGGTGCACGAAAACATTGCAATATATGTTAAGCTATGAAAGGTGTACGAGTACAGAGGGACATAGGGGAAGGTGTGGGAGGTGCACCAAAACTCGGCGATATAGAGGAATGTATGAGAGGTGCGAGAAAACACAGTGATATAGGGGAAGCTATAGGAAGTGCGCGAAAACATGGTGATATATGTGATGTTATGAGAGGTGCACAAAAACAGAGCAATTTGAGGGAAACTATGAGAGGTGTGCGAAAACATTGCAATATATGGAGAGCTATGAGAGGTGCACGAGAACACAGCGATAGAGGGAAAGCTATGAGAGGTGTGCGAAAACACAGTGAAAAAGGGAAAGGTATGAGAGGTGCGGGAAAACACGGTGATATATGGGAAACTATGGGAGGTGCGTGAAAACAGGGCGATATAGGGACGGTATGAGAGGTGCACAAAAACACAGCGATATAGGTGGATCTATGGGAGGTGTGCAAAACCACAGCGACATAGGGGGAGGTATGAGAGGTGTGCGAAAACACAATGATATAGAGGAATCTATAGGAGGTGCACGAAAACACAGCGATATATGGGAAGCTTGGGAGGTGCGCAATAACAGAGCGATATAGGGGAAGGTATGAGAGGTGCGAGAAAACACAGCAATGTAGAGGAAGCTATCAGAGGTGCGCGAAAACAGTGATGCAGCAGAAGCTATGTGAGGTGTGCAAAAACACGACGATATATGTGAAGTTATGTGAGCTGCGTGAAAGCACGTCGATACAGGGGAAGCGATGAGAGGTGCACGAAAACTCAGCAATATAGAGGACTGTATGAGCGGAGAGTGAAAACGCAGGGATATAGGGATAGATATGCAAGATGCATGAAAACACAGCAATATAGGGAAGGTATGAGAGCTGTGTAAAAACACAACGATATAGGGGAAGGTATGAGAGGTGGGCGAAAACACAGCGATATATGGGAATCTATAGGAACTGAGCAAAAACAGAGCGATATAGGGGACGGTATCAAAGGTGAGAGAAAACACAGAGATAGAGGGGAACCTATGGGATGTGTGTGAATACATTGCGATATAGGAGAAGGTATTAGAGGTACGTGAAAGCACAGCGATGTTGCGGAAGTTATGAGAGGTGCGCGAAAACAGCGATATAGTGGAAGCTATGAGAGCTACGTGACAACACAGCAATATAGGGGAAGGTATGGGAGGTGCTCGAAAAGACGTCGATATAGGAGAAGGTATGAGAGGCGCACGATAAAACGGCGATATAGGGGAAGCTGTAAGAGGTGAGCGAAAACACAGCAATATAGGGGATGGTATGAGAGGTGTGTGAAAACACAGCGATATAGGGGAAGGTGTGGGAGGTGCACGAAATCCCAGCGATATATGGGAAGGTATGAGAGGTGCGCAAAAACATAGCGATATAGAGGAAGGTATGGGAGGTGCGTCAAACAAGGCGTTATACGGGAAGGTATTAGAGGTGTGCAAAAACACAGCGATATAGGGGAATCTATGGGAGGTGCGTGAAACCACAGCGATATAGGCGAAGGTATGGGTGGTACGTGAAAACAGGGTGTTATAGGGGAAGGTATTCGAGGTGCGCAAAAACACAGCGATATAGGGGAATCTATGGAAAGTGCGTGAAAACACAGTGATATAGGGGAAGGTATGAGAGGTGCACGAAAACACGTCGATACAGGGGAAGCGATGAGAGGTGCACGAAAACTCAGCAATATAGAGGATGCTATGAGCGGAGAGTGAAAACGCAGGGATATAGGGGTAGATATGCAAGATGCATGAAAACACGCTGGTATAGGGAAGGTATGAGAGCTGCGCGAAAACACAACGATATAGGGGAAGGTATGACAGGTGCGCAAAAGCACAGTGATATAGAGGAATCTATAGGAGGTGCACGAAAACGCAGTGATATATGGGAAGCTATGGGAGGTGTGCGATAACAGAGCGATATGGGGACGGTATTAGAGGTGGGAGAAAACGCCGCGATATAGGGGAAGTTATGGGAGGTGTGTGAAAACATTGCGATATAGGAGAAGGTATGAGAGGTACGCAAAAACATGGCGAAATAGGGGAAGATATGAGAGGTGCACGTAAACACAGCGATTTGGGGGAATCTATGAGAGGTGCTCGAAAATATTGCAATATATGTTAAGCTATGAGAGGTGTACGAGAACACAGCGATATGGGGGAAGGTGTGGGAGGTGCACGAAAACTCGGCGATATAGGGGACGATATGAGAGTGCGCAAAAACACAGCGATATAGGGGAAGGTATGGGTGGTACGTGAAAACAGGGCGTTATAGGGGAAGGTATTCGAGGTGTGCAAAAAGACGTCGATATAGGGGAAGGTATGAGAGGTGTGCGAAAACACAGCGTTATAGGGGAAGCTATGGGAGCTGTGTGAAAACAGGGTGATATAGGGGAATGTATGAGAGGTGCAGGAAAACACGGCGATATATGGGAAATTATGGGAGGTGCGTGGAAACAGGGCGATATAGTGGCATGAGAGGTGCGCAAAAACACAGCGATATAGGGGAAGCTATGGGAGGTGCGTGAATCCACATCGATATAGGGGAAGGTATGGGTGGTGCACGAAAAAACGGCGATATAGGGGAAGAAATGAGATGTGCGCTAAATCACAACGATATAGGGGGAGATATGAGAGGTGTGCGAAAACACAGTGATGTAGAGGAATCTATAGGAGGTGCGCGAAAATGCAGCGATATATGGGAAGCTAATGGAGGTGTGCAATAACAGAGTGATATAGGGGATGGTATGAGAGGTGTGAGAAAACATAGCGATATAGGGGAATCTATGGTAGGTGTGTGAAAACATGGCGATATAGGAGAAAGAATGAGAGGTGTACGAAAAAAAAATCGATGTACGGGAAGCTATGAGATGTGCGCGAAAACAGTGATATAGCGGTAGCTATGGGAGTTACGCGACAACACAGCAATATAGGGGAAGGTATGGGAGGTGCGTGAAAACACGGCGCTATACGTGAAGGTATCCGAGGTGCGTGAAAACTCGTCGATATAGGGGAGGGTATGAGAGGTGCAAGAAAACACAGCAATATAGGGGAAGCTATAAAGGGTGAGCGAAAACACAGCAATATAGGGGAAGGTCTGAGAAGTGTGAGAAAGCACAATGATATTGGGGAAGCGATGGGAGGTGCGGCAAAACACAACGTTATAAGGCAAGGTATAAGAGGTGCGCGAAAACACAGCAATATAGGGGAAGCTATGGGAGGTGCTCAAAAACACGGTGATATAGGAGAAGGTATGAGAGATGAGGGAAAACTCAGCTAAAAAGGGGAAGGTATGAGTGATGCGTGAGAACACGACGATATAGACAAAGCTATGAGAGGTGAGAAAAAACACAGCGATATGGGGGAAGGTATGCGAGGTGCGCGAAAACACGGCGATATAGAGTTAGCTGTGAGAGGTGCACGTAAACACAGCGATTTAGGGAATCTATGAGAGGTGCACGAAAACATTGCAATATATGTTAAGCTATGAGAGGTGCACGAAAACATTGCAGTATATGTTAAGCTATGAGAGGTGTATGAGAACACAGCGATATAGCGGAAGGTGTGGGAGGTGCACGAAATCACAGCGATATAGGGGAAGGTATGAGAGGTGCGCAAAAATACAGCGATATAGGGGAAGTTATGGGAGGTGCGTCAAAACAAGGCATTATACGGGAAGGTATTAGAGGTGTGCAAAAACACAGCGATATAGGGGAACCTATCGGAGGTGCGTGAAACCACAGCGACATAATGGAAGGTATGGGTGGTGCACGAAAACACGGCGATACAGGGGAATGTATGAGAGGTGCGCGAAAACACAACGATATAGGGGGAAGTATGAGGGGTGCGAGAAAACACAGCAATGTAGGGGAAGCTATGAGAGGGGCGAGAAAACAATGATATAGCGGAAGCTATGGGAGGTGTGCGAAAACACGGCGATATACGTGAAGATAAGTGAGCTGCGTGAAATCACGTCGATACAGGGGAATCGATCAGTGGTGCACGAAAACTCAGCAATATAGAGGATGGTATCAGCGGAGAGAGAAAATACGGGGATATAGGGGTAGATATGCAAGATGCATGAAAACACACTGATATAGGGGAAGGTATGAGAGGTGCTCGAAAATACAATGATATAGGGGAAGGTAAGAGAGGTGCGTGAAAACACAGCGATATAGGGGAAGCTATGGGAGCTGCGTGAAAACAGGGCGATATAGGGGAAGGTATGAGAGGTGCAGGAAAACACGGCGATATATGGGAAACTATGGGAGGTGCGTGAAAACGGGGCAATATAGGGGCGGTATGAGAGGTGTGCAAAAACACAGCGATATAGGGAGAGGTATGAGAGGTGTGCGAAAGCACAGTGATATAGAGTAATATATAGGAGGTGCGGGAAAACGCAGCGATATATGGGAAGCTATGGGAGGTGCGCAATAACAGGGCGATATAGGGGAAGGTATGAGGGGTGCGAGAAAACATAGCGATATAAGGGAATCTATGGGAGGTGCGTGAAATCACGGCGATATAGAGAAAGAATGAGAGATGTACGAAAACACATCGATGTACGGGAAGCTATGAGATGTGCGCGAAAACAGTGAATATGCGGTAGCTATGGGAGTTACGCGACAACACAGCAATATAGGGGAAGGTATGGGAGGTGTGCGAAAACACGACGACATACGTGAAGGTATCAGAGGTGCAAGAAAACTCGGCAATATAAGGGAAGCTATAAGAGGTGAGCAAAAATTCAGCAATATAGGGGAATGTTTGAGAAGTGTGCGAAAACACAATGATATTGGGGAAGCAATGGAAGGTGCGGCAAAACACAACGATATAGGGCAAGGTATAAGAGGTTCGTGAAAACACAGCGATATAGGGTAAGCTATGGGAGGTGTACGAAAACACGGTGATATACGTGAAGGTATGAGAGGTGCGTAAAAACACGTCGATATAGGGGAAGGTATGAGAGATGAGGGAAAACTCAGTTAAAAAGGGGAAGGTATGAGTGATGCGCGAGAACACGGCGATATAGGCAAAGCTATGAGAGGTGAGCAAAAACACAGCAATATAGGGGAAGCTATGAGAGGTGCGTGAAAACACAGCGATATAGGGGGAGGTATGAGAGATTAGCGAAAACTCAGCTAAATAGGGGAAGGTATGAGTGATGCACGAGAACATGGAGATATAGGCAATGCTATGAGAGGTGAGCAAAAACACAGCAATATAGGGGAAGCTATGAGAGGTGCGCACAAACACAGCGATATAGGGGAAGCTATGAGAGGTGCGCGTAAACTCAGTGATTTGGGGGAATCTATGAGAGGTGCACACAAAAATTGCAATATATGTTAAGCTATGAGAGGTGTACAAGAACACAGCGATATAGGGGAAGGTGTGGGTGGTGCACAAAAACACGGCAATGTTGTGGAAGTTATGAGAGGTACGCAAAAACACAGAGATATAGGGGAAGGTATGGGAGGTGCGTGAAAACAGGGCGTTATAGGGGAAGGTATTAGAGGTGCAAAAAAACACAGCGATAAGGGGAATCTATGGGAGGTGCACAAAAACACAGTGATATAGGGGAAGGGCTGGGAGGTGCATGAAAACAGTGATATACGTGAAGGTATCAGAGGTGCATGAAAACACATTGATATAGTGGAATTATGAGAGGTGCAAGAAAACATGGCGATATAGGGCAAGCTATAAAAGGTGCGGGAAAACACAGCAGTATAGGTTAAGGTATGAGAATTGCGCAAAAAAAGAGCGACATAGTGGAATCTATGGGAGGTGCATGAAAACACGGCGATATACGTGAAGCAATGAGAGGTGCGTGAAAACACATCAATATAGGGGAAGATATGAGAGATTAGCGAAAACTCAGCTAAAAAGGGGAAGGTATAGGTGATGCGCGAGAACACGGTGATATAGACAAAGCTATGAGAGGTGAGCAAAAACACAGTGATATAGGGAAAGATATGCGAGGTGCGCGAAAACACGGCGATATAGGGTAAGCTATGAGAGATGCGCGTAAACAGCGATTTGGGGGAATCTATGAGAGGTGCACAAAAACATTGCAATATATGTTAAGCTATGAGAGGTGTACGAGAACAAAACGATATAGGGGAAGGTGTGAGAGGTGTGCGAAAACACAGTGAGATAGGGGAAGCTATGAGAGGTGCACGTAAACACAGTGATTTGGGGAAATCTATGAGAGGTGCACACAAACATTGCAATATATGTTAAGCTATGAGAGGTGTACGAGAACACAGCGATATAGGGGAAGGTGTGGGAGGTGCATGAAAACACGGCGATACAGGGAAAGGTATAAGAGGTGAGCGAAAACACAACAATGTAGGGGAAGGTATGGGAGGTGCTTGAAAACAGGGCGTTATAGGGGTAGGTATTAGAGGTGCGCGAAAACACAGTGATATAGGGGAATCTATGGGAGGTGCGCAATAACAGAGCGATATATGGGAAGGTATAAAAGGTTGGAGAAAACACAGCGATATCGGGGAAGCTATGGGAGATGTGTGAAAACATTGCGATATAGGAGAAGGTATTAGAGGTACGCGAAAAAACAGCTATGTTGGGGAATTTATTAGATGTGTGCGAAAACAGCGATATAGTGGAAGCTATGGGAGGTACGCGACAACACAGCAATATAGGGTAAGGTATAGGAGGTGCGCGAAAAGACGGCAACATACGTGCAGGTATCAGAGGTGCGTGAAAACACGTCGATATTGGGGAAGGTATGAGAGGTGCACGAAAACACGGCGAAGTAGTGGAAGCTATAAGAGCTGAGCGAAAACACAGCAATATAGGGGAAGGTATGAGAGGTGTGTGAAAACACAGCGATATAGGAGAAGCTATCGGAGCTGCGTGAAAACAGTGCGATATAGGGGAAGGTATGAGAGGTGCGCGAAAACATGTTGATGCATGTGATGTTATGAGAGGTGCACGAAAACAGAGCAATTTGAGGGAAGCTATAAGAGGTGAGCGAAAACATTGCAATATATGGAGAGCTATGAGAGGTTCACGAGAACACAGCGATAGAGGGGAAGCTATGAGAGGTGCGCAAAACCACAGCGATATAGGGGAAGGTATGGGTGGTGCACGGAAACACGGCGATATAGGGGAAGGTATGAGAGGTGTGCAAAAACACAGTCATATAGAGGAACCTATAGGAGGTGCGCGAAAACGCAGCGATATATTGGAAGCGATGGGAGGAGCGCAATGACAGAGTGATATCGGAGAAGTTATGAGGGGTGCGAGAAAACATAGCGATATAAGGGAAGTTATGGGAGGTGCACGAAAACACGGCGATATACGTGAAGCTATGAGAGGTGCGTGAAAACACGACGATATAGGGGAAGGTATGATAGATTAGCGAAAACTTAGCTAAATACGGGAAGGTATGAGAGATGAGGGAAAACTCAGCTAAAAGGGGAAGGTATGAGTGATGCGCGAGTACCTGGCGATATAGTCAATGCTATGAGAGGTGAGCAAAAACAGCAATATAGGGGAAGGTATGCGAGGTGCGTGAAAACACGACGATATAGGGGGAGGTATGAGAGATTAGCGAAAACTCAGCTAAATAGGGGAAGGTATGAGTGATGCACGAGAACATGGAGATATAGGCAATGCTATGAGAGGTGAGCAAAAACACAGCAATATAGGGGAAGCTATGAGAGGTGCGCACAAACACAGCGATATAGGGGAAGCTATGAGAGGTGCGCGTAAACTCAGTGATTTGGGGGAATCTATGAGAGGTGCACACAAAAATTGCAATATATGTTAAGCTATGAGAGGTGTACAAGAACACAGCGATATAGGGGAAGGTGTGGGTGGTGCACAAAAACACGGCAATGTTGTGGAAGTTATGAGAGGTACGCAAAAACACAGAGATATAGGGGAAGGTATGGGAGGTGCGTGAAAACAGGGCGTTATAGGGGAAGGTATTAGAGGTGCAAAAAAACACAGCGATAAGGGGAATCTATGGGAGGTGCACAAAAACACAGTGATATAGGGGAAGGGCTGGGAGGTGCATGAAAACAGTGATATACGTGAAGGTATCAGAGGTGCATGAAAACACATTGATATAGTGGAATTATGAGAGGTGCAAGAAAACATGGCGATATAGGGGAAGCTATAAAAGGTGCGGGAAAACACAGCAGTATAGGTTAAGGTATGAGAATTGCGCAAAAAAAGAGCGACATAGTGGAATCTATGGGAGGTGCATGAAAACACGGCGATATACGTGAAGCAATGAGAGGTGCGTGAAAACACATCAATATAGGGGAAGATATGAGAGATTAGCGAAAACTCAGCTATATAGGGTAAGCTATGAGAGATGCGCGTAAACAGCGATTTGGGGGAATCTATGAGAGGTGCACAAAAACATTGCAATATATGTTAAGCTATGAGAGGTGTACGAGAACAAAACAATATAGGGGAAGGTGTGAGAGGTGTGCGAAAACACAGTGATTTGGGGGAATCTATGAGAGGTGCACACAAACATTGCAATATATGTTAAGCTATGAGAGGTGTACGAGAACACAGCGATATAGGGGAAGGTGTGGGAGGTGCATGAAAACACGGCGATACAGGGAAAGGTATAAGAGGTGAGCGAAAACACAACAATGTAGGGGAAGGTATGGGAGGTGCTTGAAAACAGGGCGTTATAGGGGTAGGTATTAGAGGTGCGCGAAAACACAGTGATATAGGGAAATCTATGGGAGGTGCGCAATAACAGAGCGATATATGGGAAGGTATAAAAGGTTGGAGAAAACACAGCGATATCGGGGAAGCTATGGGAGATGTGTGAAAACATTGCGATATAGGAGAAGGTATTAGAGGTACGTGAAAAAACAGCTATGTTGGGGAATTTATTAGATGTGTGCGAAAACAGCGATATAGTGGAAGCTATGGGAGGTACGCGACTACACAGCAATATAGGGTAAGGTATGGGAGGTGCGCGAAAAGACGGCAACATACGTGCAGGTATCAGAGGTGCGTGAAAACACGTCGATATTGGGGAAGGTATGAGAGGTGCACGAAAACACGGCGAAGTAGTGGAAGCTATAAGAGCTGAGCGAAAACACAGCAATATAGGGGAAGGTATGAGAGGTGTGTGAAAACACAGCGATATAGGAGAAGCTATCGGAGCTGCGTGAAAACAGTGCGATATAGGGGAAGGTATGAGAGGTGTGCAAAAAAACAACGATATAAGGGAATCTATGGGATGTGCGTGAAAACACAGCGATATAGGGGAAGCTATGTGCAGGGCGCAAAATCACAGCGATATAGGGGAAGGTATGAGAGGTGCGCGAAAACACAGTGAGATGGGGAAGCTATGGGAGGTGTGCGAAAACATGGTGATACATTGGATGTTATGAGAGGTGCGCAAAAACAGAGCAATTTGAGGAAGCTATGAGAGGTGCGCGAGAACACAGTGTAGATGGGAAGCTATGAGAGGTGCGCGATAACACAGTGAAAAAGGGGAAGGAATGAGAGGTACGGGAACACACAGCGATATAGGGGACAGTATGAGAGTTGCGCAAAAACACAGCGATATGGGGGAATCTATGGGAGGTGCGCGAATCCACAGCGATATAAGGGAAGGTATCGGTGGTGCACGAAAACACGGCGATATACGTGAAGGTACCAGAGGTGCGTGAAAACACGTCGATATAGAGGAAGGTATGAGAGGTGTGCGAAAACACAATGATATTGGGGAAGCTATGGGAGGTGCACGAAAACACGGCGATATACGTGAAGCTATGAGAGGTGCGTGAAAACACGACGATATAGGGGAAGGTATGATAGATTAGCGAAAACTCAGCTAAATAGGGGAAGGTATGAGTGATGCACGAGAACATGGAGATATAGGCAATGCTATAAGAGGTGAGCAAAAACACAGCAATATAGGAGAAGCTATGAGAGGTGCGCACAAACACAGCGATATAGGGGAAGCTATGAGAGGTGCGCGTAAACTCAGTGATTTGGGGGAATCTATGAGAGGTGCACACAAAAATTGCAATATATGTTAAGCTATGAGAGGTGTACAAGAACACAGCGATATAGGGGAAGGTGTGGGTGGTGCACAAAAACACGGCAATGTTGTGGAAGTTATGAGAGGTACGCAAAAACACAGAGATATAGGGGAAGGTATGGGAGGTGCGTGAAAACAGGGCGTTATAGGGGAAGGTATTAGAGGTGCAAAAAAACACAGCGATAAGGGGAATCTATGGGAGGTGCACGAAAACACAGTGATATAGGGGAAGGGCTGGGAGGTGCATGAAAACAGTGATATACGTGAAGGTATCAGAGGTGCATGAAAACACATTGATATAGTGGAATTATGAGAGGTGCAAGAAAACATGGCGATATAGGGCAAGCTATAAAAGGTGCGGGAAAACACAGCAGTATAGGTTAAGGTATGAGAATTGCGCAAAAAAAGAGCGACATAGTGGAATCTATGGGAGGTGCATGAAAACACGGCAATATACGTGAAGCAATGAGAGGTGCGTGAAAACACATCAATATAGGGGAAGATATGAGAGATTAGCGAAAACTCAGCTAAAAAGGGGAAGGTATAGGTGATGCGCGAGAACACGGTGATATAGACAAAGCTATGAGAGGTGAGCAAAAACACAGTGATATAGGGAAAGATATGCGAGGTGCGCGAAAACACGGCGATATAGGGTAAGCTATGAGAGATGCGTGTAAACAGCGATTTGGGGGAATCTATGAGAGGTGCACAAAAACATTGCAATATATGTTAAGCTATGAGAGGTGTACGAGAACAAAACGATATAGGGGAAGGTGTGAGAGGTGTGCGAAAACACAGTGAGATAGGGGAAGCTATGAGAGGTGCACGTAAACACAGTGATTTGGGGGAATCTATGAGAGGTGCACACAAACATTGCAATATATGTTAAGCTATGAGAGGTGTACGAGAACACAGCGATATAGGGGAAGGTGTGGGAGGTGCATGAAAACACGGCGATACAGGGAAAGGTATAAGAGGTGAGCGAAAACACAACAATGTAGGGGAAGGTATGGGAGGTGCTTGAAAACAGGGCGTTATAGGGGTAGGTATTAGAGGTGCGCGAAAACACAGTGATATAGGGGAATCTATGGGAGGTGCGCAATAACAGAGCGATATATGGGAAGGTATAAAAGGTTGGAGAAAACACAGCGATATCGGGGAAGCTATGGGAGATGTTTGAAAACATTGCGATATAGGAGAAGGTATTAGAGGTACGCGAAAAAACAGCTATGTTGGGGAATTTATTAGATGTGTGCGAAAACAGCGATATAGTGGAAGCTATGGGAGGTACGCGACAACACAGCAATATAGGGTAAGGTATGGGAGGTGCGCGAAAAGACGGCAACATACGTGCAGGTATCAGAGGTGCGTGAAAACACGTCGATATCGGGGAAGGTATGAGAGGTGCACGAAAACACGGCGAAGTAGTGGAAGCTATAAGAGCTGAGCGAAAACAGCAATATAGGGGAAGGTATGAGAGGTGTGTGAAAACACAGCGATATAGGGGAAGCTATCGGAGCTGCGTGAAAACAGTGCGATATAGGGGAAGGTATGAGAGGTGTGCAAAAAAACAACGATATAAGGGAATCTATGGGATGTGCGTGAAAACACAGCGATATAGGGGAAGCTATGTGCAGTGCGCAAAATCACAGCGATATAGGGGAAGGTATGAGAGGTGCGCGAAAACACAGTGAGATGGGGAAGCTATGGGAGGTGTGCGAAAACATGGTGATACATTGGATGTTATGAGAGGTGCGCAAAAACAGAGCAATTTGAGGAAGCTATGAGAGGTGCGCGAGAACACAGTGTAGATGCGAAGCTATGAGAGGTGCGCGATAACACAGTGAAAAAGGGGAAGGAATGAGAGGTACGGGAAAACACAGCGATATAGGGGACAGTATGAGAGTTGCGCAAAAACACAGCGATATGGGGGAATCTATGGGAGGTGCGCGAATCCACAGCGATATAGGGGAAGGTATCGGTGGTGCACGAAAACACGGCGATATACGTGAAGGTACCAGAGGTGCGTGAAAACACGTCGATATAGAGGAAGGTATGAGAGGTGTGCGAAAACACAATGATATTGGGGAAGCTATGGGAGGTGCACGAAAACACGGCAATATACATGAAGCTATGGGAGCTGCACGAAAACACGGCGATATAGGGGAAGGTATCAGAAGTGCGTGAAAACACAGTCATATAGAGGAATCTATAGGAGGCGCGTGAAAGCGCAGTGATATATTGGAAGCGATGGGAGGTGTGCAATGACAGAGCGATATAGGGGAAGGTATGAGGGATGCGAGAAAACATAGCGATATAGGGGAAGGTATGGGAGGTGCACGAAAACACGGCGATATACGTGAAGCTATGAGAGGTGCGTGAAAACACTACGATATAGGGGAAGGTATGAGAGATTAGCGAAAACTCAGCTAAATAGGGGAAGGTATGAGTGATGCGCGAGAACATGGCCATATAGGCAAAGCTATGAGAGGTGAGTAAAAACACAGCAATATAGGGGAAGGTGTGCGAGGTGCGCGAAAACACAGCGATTTGGGGGAATCTATGAGAGGTGCACACAAACATTGCAATATATCTTAAGCTATGAGAGGTGTACGAGAACACAGTGATATAGGGGAAGGTGTGGGAGGTGCACGGAAACACAGCGAAACAGGGTAAGATATGAGAGGTGAGCTAAAACACAGTGATATTTGAGAAGGTATTAGAGGTGCGCAGAAACACAGCGATATAGGGGAAGGCATGGGAGGTGCGCGAAAACAGAGCGATACAGGGGAAGGTATGGGAGGTGCGCGAAAACAGAGCGATACAGGGGAAGGTATGGGAGGTGCATGAAAACACAGCAATATAGGGGAAGGTATGAGAGGTGTGTGAAAACACAATGATATTGGGGAAGCTATGGGAGGTGCAGGAAAACGCAACGATATAGGGTAAGGTATGAGAGGTGCGGGAAAACACAGCAATATAGGGGAAGGTATGAGAGGTGCGCAAAAACACAGCGACATAGTGGAATCTATGGGAGGTGCACGAAAACATGACGATATACCTGAAGCTATGAGAGGTGAGTGAAAACACGACGCTATAGGGGAAGGTATGAGAGTTTAGCAAAAACATAGCTAAATAGGGGAAGGTATGAGTGATGCACGAGAACATGGCAATATAGGCAAAGCTGTGAGAGGTGAGCAAAAACACAGCAATATAGGGGAAGGTATGTGAGGTGCGCGAAAACACAGCGATATAGGGGAAGCTATGAGAGGTGCGTGTAAACACAGCGATTTGGGGGAATCTATGAGAGGTGCACACAAGCATTGCAATATATGTTAAGCTATGAGAGGTGTACGAGAACACAGCGATATAAGGGAAGGTGTGGGAGGTGCACAAAAACACGGCGATACAGGGGAAGGTATGAGATGTGAGCGAAAACACAGCGATATAGGGGAAAGTATGAGAGGTGCGTAAAAACCCAGTGATATAGGGAAATCTATGGGAGATGCGCGAAAACAGAGCGATACAGGGGAAGGTATGAAAGGTGCGCGAAAACACAGTGATATAGTGAAAGCTATTGGAGGTGCGCGAAAACATGGTGATTTACGTGATGTTATGGGACATGCGCAATAACACAGCAATATCATTGAATATAGAAGAGGAGCAAAAACACGACGATGTAGGAGAATATATGAGAGATGCGCAAAAACACGGCAATACAAGGCAAGTTATGAGAGGTGCGCGAAAACATAGCGATTTGGGGGAAGCTTTGAGAGGTGTGCGAAAACATTGCAATATACGGGAAGCTATGAGAGGTGCGCTAAAACACTGTGATATATGGGAAGCTATGGGAGGTGTGTGAAAACACGGTGATATAGGGGAAGGTATCAGATGTGCGCAAACACACAGCGATGTAGGGGAAGATGTGGGATGTGCATGAAAACACAGCGATACTGGGGATGGTATGAGAGGTGCGTGAAAACACATTGATATAGGGGAAGCTACGAGAGGTGCGTGAAAACACAGCAATATAGTGGAAGGTATGAGAGGTGCACAAAAACACAGAGATATAGGGGAACCTATGAGATGTGCACGAAAACACAGCGATGTAGGGGAAGCTATGTGAAGTGCGCAAAAAGACAGTGATATAGGGGAAGCTATGAGAGGTGCGCAAAAAGACTGCGATATATGGAAACTACGGGAGGTGCATGAAAGCAGAGCGATACAGGGGAATTGATGAGAGATCAGAGCGACATAGGGGAAGCTATGGGAGATGCGTGAAAACACAGCTATATAGGGGAAGGTATGAGTGGTGCGCTAAAAGACAGCAATATAGGGGAAGTTATGAGAGGGCTGCGAAAATATGGCGATATAGGGGAAGGTATGAGAGGTGTGCGAAAATGCATAGATATGGGGAAACTGCGAGAGGTGAGCAAAAACACAGCGATATTTGGAAAGTTATTGGAGGTGTGCCAAAACACAGCGATATTGGGGATTGTGCGAGAGGTGCATGAAACCACAGCGATATAGTGGAAGGTACGAGAGATGCGTGAAAACACAGCGATATATGGGAAGTTATGGGAGGTGCACAAAAACAGAGCGATATAGGGGAAGGCATGAGAGGTGAGAGAAACACAGCGATATAGGGGAAGCGATGGGAGGTGCGTGAAAACACGGCTATATAGAGGTTATGAGATGTGCGGGAAAACACAGCGATATAGGAGAAGGTATGAGAGGCTGGTGAAAACACAGTGAATTATGGGAAGTTATGAGAGGTGCCTCGCCTCTAGCATCTAGCCTTCAGCCAGGACTCGCATGTAGTCTCTAGCCTCTAGGCAAGCCTCACTTCTAGTCTCTAGCCAAGCCTCGACCCTAGCCTCTAGCCTCTAGCCTCTAGGCAAGCCTCGCTTCTAGTCTCTAGCCAAGCCTCGACCCTAGCCTCTAGCCTCTAGCCTCTAGCCTCTAGGCAAGCCTCGCCTCTAGCCTTTAGCCAATACTCACCACTAGTCTCTCGCCTCTAGCCATACCTCACCTCGCCACTTTAAACTTATGCAGACAAATATCTTTTGAAGGTTTTGAAATGATTTTTTTCTTTGGCATACTCTAATGTGGGTGTGAGAGGGTTTGGTGGTGTTCCCGGATTTGGGTGTGTCTGTGGATTTTCAATAGAGACGAATCTCAAGTTTGTTTCATTTGTAGGGATTATAGGCCCTTTATGATTTTCAGATTTGTTCATATTGTGTTTTTAAATTGGAGGTTGCTAAAGAGGCGAATGGTATGCTGGCATTTATAGCGAGAGGATTCGAGTACAGGAGCAGGGAGGTACTACTGCAGTTGTACAAGGCCTTGGTGAGACCACACCTGGAGTATTGTGTGCAGTTTTGGTCCCCTAATCTGAGGAAAGACATCCTTGCCATAGAGGGAGTACAAAGAAGGTTCACCAGATTGATTTCTGGGATGGCAGGACTTTCATATGAAGAAAGACTGGATGAACTGGGCTTGTACTCATTGGAATTTAGAAGATTGGGGGGGGATCTGATTGAAACGTATAAGATCCTAAAGGGATTGGACAGGCTAGATGCAGGAAGATTGTTCCCGATGTTGGGGAAGTCCAGAACGAGGGGCCACAGTTTGAGGATAGAGGGGAAGCCTTTTCGGACCGAGATTAGGAAAAACTTCTTCACACAGAGAGTGGTGAATCTGTGGAATTCGCTGCCACAGGAAACAGTTGAGGCCAGTTTATTGGCTATATTTAAGAGGGAGTTAGATATGGCCCTTGTGGCTACGGGGATTAGGGGGTATGGAGGGAAGGCTGGGGCGGGGTTCTGAGTTGGATGATCAGCCATGATCATAATAAATGGCGGTGCAGGCTCGAGGGGCCGAATGGCCTACTCCTGCACCTATTTTCTATTTTCTATGAACACCTTCCTGTTTGCCTTTAACGGTCACACCCTTGTCTACTTCCTGACTCCATATCCGGACCTCGTTCCTTGCAACACAACGACTAAATCTGCGCGCATCTCAATAATCCACATGAGCCACCAGAAGCTGCGTGCACCCCTGCATTTTATGACAAACCTCTAAAGCTCCTCAATCTCCAAATCAGTGCGCACCCTCATGCTGCGTTTTTTAATGTCGAGGCAGCCATTTCCTGAACTGTTTAACACGGTTTATGCTCGAAGATAATCGCATATGCGTTTGGATTCAATAAGGGGTTTGAAGTTACACCAAGATTAGCAAAGAATTTACAATGATTATTTTTCTTCCCGAGGCAAGAATTTTCTGAACGGATTGAAATGATTGTTACTCTGAAAAAAAATCTGTTATGCCTGCGGGCGTGTCAACGGGGTTTGGGTGCGCACCAAATTGCGGAAAACGGAGAATTAGGGAAGTGGTTGTGAATATGCGTGCGCATGGAGTTTTGGGGTGAACATGATTTGGGGGTGCGCACTGATTTAGTGCTGCGTTCTCGCACATGAGGGTGCCCACTGATTTGGGGATTGAGTATCTTTAGAGGTTTGTCATAAAATTCAGGGGTGCACACGGATTCTGGTGGCTCACGTGGATTTGGAGATACGCGTAGATTAAGTCGTTGTGTTGCAGGGAACGAGGCCCGGAGATTAAGTTAGGAAGTAGACGAGGGTGTGAGCGTTAACGGCAAACAGGAAGGTGTTCAGGGAAGCAGAAGGTAAGCAGAACTATACTGACACGGAGCGTAGAACGGAAAGCGGCAGGCAAAACCTTTCTTGGCACGGAGAGACGGAATTACACAGGTAAACCTCGGTGATGAAGTAAAACTTAGAATACTTGACACGGAGAGACTGAGTACCACAGGTAAATCTCGGGACTGGAGCAAACTTAAACACACAATCCGAAGCGGCCGGGAAACGAGAAGCGAGGTATGGCAAGAGGCTCGAGGCGGGAGGCGAGGCACCTCTCAAACCTTCCCCCTACATCGCTGTGCTTTCGCTACTCTCATAACTTCCCCTAAATCGGTGTGTTTTCTCGCACCTCTGATACATTCCCATGTATCGCCGTGTTTTCGCGCACCTCTCATAATTTCCCCTATTTCGCCGTGTTCTCGCACACCTCTCATAGCGTCGCCTATATCGCTGTGTTTTCACGCACCTCTCATACCGTCCCCTATATCGCTGTGTTTTCATGCGCCTCTCATAACTTCCACTATATCGCTGTGTTTTCGTGCACCTCTCATGGCTTCCCCTATATCGCCGTGTTTTTGCGCACGTCCCATAGCGTCGCCTATATCGCTGGTTTCGCGCACCTCTCATACCTTCCCCTATATCGCTGTCTTTTCGCGCACATCCCATAGCTTCACCTTTATGGCTGTGTTATTGCTCAACTCTCATAGCTTCCCATATATCGCCGTGTTTTCGCGCACCTATCATGTCTTCACCTATATCGCTATGTTTTCGCTCCTCTCATTACTTCTCCTATAACGATGTGTTTTCTCGCACCTCTGATACATTATCCTGTATCGCCGTGTTTTCGCGCACCTCTCATAATTTCCTCTATATCGCCGTGTTCTCGCGCAACTCTCATACCTTCCCCTATATCGCCCTGTTTTCGCACACATCCCATAGCTTCCACTATATTGCCCTGTTTTCGCGCACTTCTCATGTCTTCCCCTATATAACTGTGTTTTCGCGCACCTCCCATTGCATCCCCTATATCGCTGTGTTTTCATGCACCTCTCATAACTTCTCCTATATTGCAGTATTTTTGCGCATCTCTCATACTTTCCCCTATATCGCCGTGTTATCATGCACATCTCATAACGTCCCTTATATTGCTGTGTTTTCCCACACCTCTGATAAATTCCCCTATATCGCCCTGCTTTCGCGCACCTCTCATACCTTCCACTATATCGCTGTGTTTTCAAGCAACTCTCATAACTTCCCCTATATCGCTGTGTTTTCACACACCTCTCATACCTTCCCCTATATCATTGTGTTTTCGCGCACCTCCCATAGCTTCGCCTACATTGCTGTGTTTTCACGCACCTCTCATACCTTCCCCTATATCGCTGTCTTTTCGCGCAAATCCCATAGCTTCACCTTTATCGCTGTGTTATCGCCGTGGTTTCATGCACCTCGCATGTCTTCACCTATATCGCTATGTTTTCGCTCCTATCATTAATTTCCCTATATTGCTGTGTTTTCTCGCACCTCTGATACATTCCCTTATATTGTTGTGTACTCGCACACCTTTCATACCTTCCCCTATATCATTGTCTTTTCACGCACGTCCCATAGCGTCCCCTATATCGCTGTGTTTTACCGCACCTCTGATACATTCCCCTGTATTGCCGTATTTTCGCGCACCTGTCATAATTTCCCCTCTATCGCCGTGTTTTTGCACACGTTCCATAGCGTCCCCTATATCGCTGTGTTTTCGGGCACCTCTCATAAATTCCACTATATTGCCCTTTTTTCGCGCACCTCTCATACTATCCCCTATATCGCCCTGAGTTCGCGCACCTCCCATACATCCCCCTATATTGCTGTGTTTTCGTGCACCTCTCATACCTTCCCCTATATCGCTGTGTTTTCATGCACCTCTCATAAATTCTGCTATATCGCTGTATTTTTGCGCACCTCTCATACCTTCCCCTATAATTGCCGTGTTTTCATGCACATCTCATAACGTCCCCTATATCGCTGTGTATTCGCGCACCTCCCATAGCATCCCCTATATAACTGTGCCTTCACGTACCTATCATACCTTCCTCTATATCGCCCTGTTTTCTCTCACCTCCCATACCTTCCCCGATATCACTGTGTTTTCACGCACCTCCCATAGCTTCGCTGACATGGCTATGTTTTCGCTCCTCTCATTACTTCCCCTATATCACTGTGTTTTCGCGCACTTCCCATAGCGTCCCCTATATCGCTGTGTTTTCGGGCACCTCTCATACATTCCCCTATATCGCCGTGTTTTTATGCACATCTCATAACGCCCCCTATATCGCTGTGTATTCGCGCACCTCCCATAGAATCCCCTATATCGCTGTGCCTTCGCGGACCTCTCATACCTTCCCCTTTATCGCCCTGTTTTCGCACACCTCCCATTCCTTCCCCTATGTCGCCGTGTTTTTGCTCACCTCTCATAGCTTCCCCTATATCGCTGTGTTTTCGCGCACCTCTCATGTCTTCACCTGTATCGCTATGTTATCGCTCCTCTCATTACTTCCCCTATATCGCTGTGTTTTCTCGCACCTCTGATACATTCCCCTGTATCGCCGTGTTTTCGCGCACCTCTCATAATTTCCCCTATATCGCCGTGTTTTCACGAACATCCCATAGCGTCCCCTATATCACTGTGTTTTCGCCCACCTCCCATAGAATCCCCTATATTGCTGTGTCTTCGTGCACCTCTCATACCTTCCCCTATATCGCCCTGTTTTCGCGCACCTCTCTTAAATTCTCCTATATCGCTGTATTTTTGCGCACCTCCCATACCTTCCCCTATATCGCTGTGTTTTCGTGTACCTCTCATACATTCCCCTATATCGCTGTGTTTTCACGCACCTCGCATGTCTTCACCTATACCGCTATGTTTTTGCTCCTATCTTTACTTCCCCTATATCGCTGTGTTTTCTCGCACCTCTGATACATTCCCCTATATCGCTGTGTTCTCTCACACCGTTCATACCTTCCACTATATCACTGTGCTTTCACGCACCTCCCATAGCGTCCCCTATATCGCTGTGTTTTCTCGCACCTCTGATACATTCCCCTGTATCGCCGTGTTTTCGCGCACATCCCGCAGCTTCCACTATATTGCTCTGTTTTTGTGCACCTCTCATGTCTTCCCCTTAATCACTGTTTTTTCGCGCACCTCCCATAGCATCCCCTATATAGCCGTGCCTTCGCGCACCTCTCATACCTTCCCCTATATCGCCCGTTTTTCGTGCACCTCCCATAGCTTCTCCGATATCGCTGGGTTTTCGTGCACCTCTCATACCTTCCCCTATAGCGCTGTGTTTTTGCGCACCTCTCAGGGCTTCCCCAATATCGCCGTGTATTCATACACATCTCATACTGTCCCCTATATTGCTGTGTTTTCGCGCACCTCCCATAGCTTCGCCTACATTGCTGTTTTCGCACACCTCTCATACCTTCTCCTATATCGCTGTTTTTTCGCGCACATCCCATAGCTTCACCTTTATCGCTGTGTTATTGCTCACCTCTCATACCTCCCCCTATAGGGCAGTGTTTTCACGCACCTCTCATAACTTCTCCTATATCACTGTATTTTTGCACCCCTCTCATGGCTTCCCCAATATCGCCGTGTTTTCATGCACATCTCTTAACATCCCCTATATCGCTGTTCCTTTGCGCACCTCCCATACCTTCCCCTATATCGCTCTGTTTTCGTGCACCTTTCATACCTCCCCCATATCGCTGTGTTTTCATGCACCTCTCATGTCTTCACCTATATTGCTGTGTTTCCGCTCCTCTCATTACTTCCCCTATATCGCTCTGTGTTCTCGCACCTCTGATACATTCCCCTGTATCGCCGTGTTTTCGCGCACCTCTCATAATTTCCTCTATATCGCCGTGTTCTCGCACAGCTCTCATATCTTCCCCTATATCACTGTGTTTCATGCACGTCCAATAGCGTCCCTTATATCGCTGTGTTTTCGTACACCTCTCATGACTTCCCCTGTATCACTGTGTTTTCACGTACCTCCCATAGCATCCCCTATATTGCTGTTCCTTCGCACACCTCTCATACCTCCCCCTATATTGCTATGTTTTCACTCCTCTCATTACTTCCCCTATATCACTGTGCTTTCGAGCACGTTCCATAGCGTCTTCTATATCGCTGTGTTTTCGAGCACCTTTCATACCTTCCCCTATATCGCCCTGTTTTCACGCACCTTCCATACCTTCCTCTATCGCTGTGTTTTCGAGCACCTCCCATACCTTCCCCATATCGCTGTGTTTTCGTGCACCTCCCACACCTTCCGCTATATCGCTCTGTACACGTACACCTCACATAGCTTAACATATATTGCAATGTTTTTGTGCACCTCTGATACATTCCCCCAAATCGCTGTTTACGTGCACCTCTCATACATTCCCCTATATCGCTGTGTTTTCACGCACCTCCCACAACATCCCCTATATTGCTGTGTCTTCGCACACCTCTCATACCTTCCCCTATATCGCTGTGTTTTCAAGCACCTCTCATAACTTCTCCTATATCGCTGTACTTTTGCGCACCTCTCATAACTTCCCCTATATCGCTGTGTTTTTGTGCACCTCTCATACCTTCCCCTATATCACTGTGTTTTCGCGCACGTCCCATAGCGTCCCCTATATCGCTGTTTTTTCTCGCACCTCTGATACATTCCCCTGTATCACCGTGTTTTCGCGCACATCCCACAGCTTCCACTATATTGTCCTGTTTTCGTGCACCTCTCATGTCTTCCCCTTAATCACTGTGTTTTCGCGCACCTCCTATTGCATCCCCTATATAGCTGTGCCTTCGCGCTCCTCTCATACATTCCCCTATCTCGCCCTGTTTTCGCGCACCTCCCATAACTTCCCCTCTATCGCTGTGTTTTCGTGCACCTCTCATACCTTCCCTATATCGCTGTGTTTTCACGCACCTCTCATAACTTCTCCTATATTGCTGTGTTTTTGCGCACCTCTCATACCTTCCCCTATATCGCTGTGTTTTCACGCACCTCTCATTACTTCTCCTATATCACTGTGTTTTCGCGCACCTCTCATGTCTTCACCTAGATTGCTATGTTTCCGCTCCTCTCATTACTTCCCCTATATCGCTCTGTGTTCTCGCACCTCTGATACATTCCCCTGTATCGCCGTGTTTTCGCGCACCTCTCATAATTTCCTCTATATCGCCGTGTTCTCGCACAGCTCTCATATCTTCCCCTATATCACTGTGTTTCATGCACGTCCAATAGCGTCCCTTATATCGCTGTGTTTTCGTACACCTCTCATGTCTTCCCCTGTATCACTGTGTTTTCACGTACCTCCCATAGCATCCCCTATATTGCTGTTCCTTCGCACACCTCTCATACCTCCCCCTATATTGCTATGTTTTCACTCCTCTCATTACTTCCCCTATATCACTGTGCTTTCGAGCACGTTCCATAGCGTCTTCTATATCGCTGTGTTTTCGAGCACCTTTCATACCTTCCCCTATATCGCCCTGTTTTCACGCACCTTCCATACCTTCCTCTATCGCTGTGTTTTCGAGCACCTCCCATACCTTCCCCATATCGCTGTGTTTTCGTGCACCTCCCACACCTTCCGCTATATCGCTCTGTACACGTACACCTCACATAGCTTAACATATATTGCAATGTTTTTGTGCACCTCTGATACATTCCCCCAAATCGCTGTTTACGTGCACCTCTCATACATTCCCCTATATCGCTGTGTTTTCACGCACCTCCCACAACATCCCCTATATTGCTGTGTCTTCGCACACCTCTCATACCTTCCCCTATATCGCTGTGTTTTCAAGCACCTCTCATAACTTCTCCTATATCGCTGTACTTTTGCGCACCTCTCATAACTTCCCCTATATCGCTGTGTTTTTGTGCACCTCTCATACCTTCCCCTATATCACTATGTTTTCGCGCACGTCCCATAGCGTCCCCTATATCGCTGTTTTTTCTCGCACCTCTGATACATTCCCCTGTATCACCGTGTTTTCGCGCACATCCCACAGCTTCCACTATATTGTCCTGTTTTCGTGCACCTCTCATGTCTTCCCCTTAATCACTGTGTTTTCGCGCACCTCCTATTGCATCCCCTATATAGCTGTGCCTTCGCGCTCCTCTCATACATTCCCCTATCTCGCCCTGTTTTCGCGCACCTCCCATAACTTCCCCTCTATTGCTGTGTTTTCGTGCACCTCTCATACCTTCCCTATATCGCTGTGTTTTCACGCACCTCTCATAACTTCTCCTATATTGCTGTGTTTTTGCGCACCTCTCATACCTTCCCCTATATCGCTGTGTTTTCACGCACCTCTCATTACTTCTCCTATATCACTGTGTTTTCACGCACCTCTCATAACTTCTCCTCTATCGCTGTGTATTTGCACACCTCCCATAGCTTCGCTTACATCGCTGTGTTTTAACGCACCTCTCATACCTTCCCCTATATCGCTGTCTTTTCACGCACATCCCATAGCTTCACTTTTATCGCTGTGTTATTGCTCACCTCTCATAGCTTCCCCTATATCGCTGGGTTTTCGCTCTCCTCTCATGTCTTCACCTATATCGCTATGTTTTCGCTCCTCTCATTACTTCCCTTATATCGCTGTGTTTTCTCGCACCTCTGATACATTCCCTTATATTACAGTGTTTTCATGCACATCTCATAACATCCCCTATATCGCTGTGTTTTCGCGCACCTCCCATAGCATACCCTATATCACTGTGCCATCCCATAGATTCACCATTATCGCTGTGTTATTGCTCAACTCTCATAGCTTCCCCTGTATTGCCGTGTTTTTGCTCACCTCTCATAGCTTCCCTTATATCGCCGTTTTTCGCGCACTTCTCATTTCTTCAGCTAGATCGCTATGTTTTCGCTCCTCTCATTACTTTCCCTATATCGCTGTGTTTTCGCGCACCTCTCATGATTTCCCCTATATCGCCGTGTTTTTGCACACGTCCCATAGCGTCGCCTATATTGCTGTATTTTTGTACACATCTCATACCTTCCCCTATATCACCCTGTTTTCATGCACATCTCATAACGTCCCCTATATCGCCCTGTTTTCGCGCACCTCCCATACCTTCCCCTATATTGCTGTGTTTTCGTGCACCTCTCATACCTTCCCCTATGTCGCTGTGTTTTCACGCACCTCGCATAACTTCTCCTATATCGCTGTACTTTTGCGCACATCTCATACCTTCCCCTATATTGCCGTGTTTTCATGCACATCTCACAACGTGCCCTATATCGCTGTCTATTTGCGCACCTCCCATAGCATACCCTATATAACTGTGCCTTCGCGCACCTCTCATACCTTCCCCTATATCGCTCTTTTTTTGCGCACCTCCCATAGCTTCCCCGATATCGCTGTGTTTTCGTGCACCTCTCATTCCTTCCCCTATATCGCTGTGTTTTCGCGCACCTCCCATAGCTTCGCCTACATTGCAGTTTTCGCACACCTCTCATACCTTCCCCTATATCGCTGTTTTTTCGCGCACATCCCATAGCTTCACCTTTATCGCTGTGTTATTGCTCACCTCTCATACTTTCCCCTATATGGCAGCGTTTTCACGCACCTCTCATAACTTCTCCTATATCGCTGTATTTTTGCGCCCCTTTCATGGCTTCCCCAATATCGCTGTGTTTTCATGCACATCTCTTAACGTCCCCTATATCGCTGTGTACTCGCACATCTCCCATAGCATCCCCTATATCGCTGTTCCTTTGCGCACCTCTCATACCTTCCCCTATATCGCCCTGTACCGCACACCTCCCATACCTTCCCCTATATCGCTGTCTTTTTGCACACCTCTCATGGCTTCCCCAATATCGCCGTGTTTTCATGCATATCTCATAACGTCCCCATATCGCTGTGTATTCACGCACCTCCCATAGCATCCCCTATACTGCTGCGCCTTCGCGCACCTCTCATACCATCCCCTATATCGCCCTGTTTCGTGTACCTCCCATGGTTTCGCCTACGTCGCTGTGTTTTCGCGCACCTCTCATAGCTTCCTCTATATCGCTGTCTTTTGGCGCACATCCCATAGCTTCAACTTTATCGCTGTCTTATTGCTCACCTCTCATAGCTTCCCCTATTTCGCCGTGTTTTCGTACACCTCTCATATCTCCCCCTATATTGCTGTGTTTTCACGCACCTCTCATAACTTCTCCTATATTGCTGTGTTTTTGTGCACCTCTCATACCTTCCCTAATATCGCTGCGTTTTCATGCACATCTCATAACGTCCCCTATATCGCTGTGTATTCACGCACCTCCCATGGCATCCCCTATATCGCTGTGCCTTGCGCACCTCTCATACCTTCCCCTATATCGCTGTCTGTTCACGCACATCCCATAGATTCACCTTTATCTCTGTGTTATTGCTCACCTCTCATATCTTCCCCTATATTGCCGTTTTTTTACTCACCTCTCATAGCTTCCCCTATATCGCCGTGTTTTCGTGCTCCTCTCATGTCTTCACCTAGATCGCTGTGTTTTCGCTCCTCTCATTACTTCCCCTATGTCACTGTGTTTTCTCGCACCTCTGATGCATTCTCCCATATCGCAGTGATTTCGCGCACCTCTCATGATTTCCCCATTACGCCGTGTTTTCGCGTACGTCCCATAGCGTCGCCTATATCGCTCTGTTTTCATGCACCTCTCATACCTTCCCCTATATCGCTCTGTTTTCATGCACCTCTCATACCTTCCCCTATATTGCTGTGTTTTCATGCACCTCTCATAACTTCCCCTATGTCGCTGTACTTTTGCACACATCTCATACATTCCCCTATATTACCGTGTTTTCATGCACATCTCATAACGTCCCCTATATCGCTGTGTTTTCGCGCACCTCCCATAGCATACCCTATATCACTGTGCCTTCGCACACCTCTCATACCTTACCCTATATCGCCGTTTTCGCGCACCTCCCATAGCTTCCTCGATATTGCTGTGTTTTCGTGCACCTCTCACACCTTCCCCTATATCGCTGTGTTTTCACACACCTCTCATGGCTTCCCCAATATCGCCGTGTATTCATGCACATCTCATACCGTCCCCTATATCGCTGTGTTTTCGTGCACATTCCATAGATTCCCCTTTATCGCTGTGTTATTGCTCACCTTTCATACCTCCCCCGATATAGCTGTGTTTTTACGCACCTCTCATAACTTCTCCTATATCGCTGTATTTTTGCGCCCCTCTCATGGCTTCCCCAATATCGCTGTGTTTTCATGCACATCTCTTAATGTCCCCTATATCGCTGTGTATTTGAGTACCTCCCATAGCATCCCCTATATCGCTGTTCCTTTGCGAACCTCCCATACCTTCCCCTATATCGCTGTCTTTTCGCACACCTCTCATGTCCTCCCCAATATCGCCGTGTTTTCATGCACATCTGATAACGTCCCCTATACCGCTGTGTATTCACACACCTCCCATAGCATCACCATACCGCTGTGCCTTCGTGCACCTCTCATCCCGTCCGCTATATTGCCCTGTTTTCGTGCACATCTCATAGCTGCACCTTTATCGCTGTCTTATTGCTCACCTCTCATAGCTTCCCCTATTTCGCCATGTTTTCGTGCACCTCTCATATCTCCCTCTATATTGCTGTGTTTTCACGCACCTCTCATAACTTCTCCTATATTACTGTGTTTTTGTGTACCTCTCATACCTTCCCTAATATCGCTGCGTTTTCATGCACATCTCACAATGTCCCGTATATCGCTGTGTATTCGTGCACCTCCCATAGCATCCCCTGTATCGCTGTGCCTTCGCGCACCTCTCATACCTTCCTCTATATCGCCCTGTATTCGCGCCCCTCCCATTCCTTCCCCTATATTGCTGTGTTTCCGTGCAGCACTCATACCTTCCCCTATATCGCTGTGTTTTCACACACCTCTCATAACTTCTCCTATATCACTGTGTTTTTGTGCACCTCTCATATCTTCCCTAATATCGCTGCGTTTTCATGCACATCTCATAACGTCCCCTATATCGCTGTGTATTCACGCACTTCCTATAGCATCCCCTATATCGCTATGCCTTGCGCACCTCTCATACCTTCCCCTATATCGTTGTATTTTCGCGCACATCCCATAGATTCACCTTTATCGCTTTGTTATTGCTCACCTCTCATAGCTTCCCCTATATCACCGTGCTTTTGCTCACTTCTCATAGCTTCTCCTATATCGCCGTTTTTTCGCGCACCTCTCATGTCTTCAGCTAGATCGCTATGTTTTCGCTCCTCTCATTACTTCCCCTATATCGCTGTGTTTTCGCGCACCTCTCATGATTTCCCCTATATCACCGTGGTCTCGCACACCTCGCATACCTTCCCCTATATCGCCGTGTTTTTGCACACGTCCCATAGCGTCGCCTATATCGTTGTGCTTTCGGGCACCTCTCATACCTTCCCCTATATCACCCTGTTTTCGCGCAGCTCCCATACCTTCCCCTATATCACTGTGCTTTCGTGCACCTCTCATACCTTCCCTATATCGCTATGTTTTCACGCACCTCTCATAATTTCTCCTATATCGCTGTGTTCTCGTGCACCTCTCATACCTTCCCCTATATTGCCCTGTTTTCATGCACATCTCATAACGTCCCCTATATCGCCCTGTTTTCGCGCATCTTCCATACCTTCCCCTATATCGCTGTGTTTTCGTGCACCTCTCATACCTTCCCCTATGTCGCTGTGTTTTCACGCACCTCTCATAACTTCTCCTATATCGCTGTACTTTTGCGCACATCTCATACCTTCCCCTATATTGCCGTGTTTTCATGCACATCTCACAACGTCCCCTATATCGCTGTGTATTTGCGCACCTCCCATAGCATACACTATATCACTGTGCCTTTGCGCACCTCTCATACCTTCCCCTATATCGCTCTTTTTTCTCGCACCTCCCATAGCTTCCCCGATATCACAGTGTTTTCGTGCACCACTCATACCTTCCCCTATATCGCTGTGTTTTCGTGCACCCCTCAGGCCTTCCCCAATATCGCCGTGTATTCATACGCATCTCATACCGTCCCCTATATCGCTGTGTTTTCGCGCACCTCCCATAGCTTCGCCTACATTGCTGTTTTCGCACACCTCTCATACATTCCCCTATATCGCTGTTTTTTCGCGCACATCCCATAGCTTCACCTTTATCGCTGTTATTGCTCACCTCTCATACCTCCCCCTATATGGCAGTGTTTTCACGCACCTCTCATAACTTCGACTATATTGCCCTGCTTTCACGCACCTCTCATGTCTTCCCCTATATCACTGTGTATTCGCGCACCTCCCATAGCATCC
The DNA here is from genome assembly GCF_030028105.1 of Mobula birostris. Taxonomy (NCBI): domain Eukaryota; kingdom Metazoa; phylum Chordata; class Chondrichthyes; order Myliobatiformes; family Myliobatidae; genus Mobula; species Mobula birostris. Next base: position 15,990 of record NW_027275938.1, on the reverse strand, counting down.
CATATATTACTGTGTTTTTGTGCACCTCCCATAGCATCCCCTATACCGCTGTGCCTTCGCGCACCTCTCATACCGTCCCCTATATCGCTGTCTTTTCGCGCACATCCCATAGATTCACCTTTATCGCTGTGTTATTGCTCGCCTCTCATAGCTTCTCCTATATCACCGTGTTTTTGCTCACCTCTCATAGCTTCCCCTATATCACCGTGTTTTTGCTCACCTCTCATAGCTTCCCCTATATCACCGTGTTTTTGCTCACCTCTCATAGCTTCCCCTATATCACCGTGTTTTCGCGCACCTCTCATGTCTTCATCTAGATCGCTATGTTTTCGCTCCTCTCATTACTTCCCCTATATCGCTGTCTTTTCTTGCACCTATGATACATTCTCCCGTATCGCCGTGTTTTCACGCACCTCTCATGATTTCCCCTATATCGCTGTGTTCTTCCACACCTCTCATGTCTTCCCATACATCGCTGTTTTTTCTCACAACCCTGATGCATTCCCTTGTACCGCCAAGTTTTCGCGCACCTCTCATACTTTCACCTATATCGCCGTGTTTTCGCGCACGTCCCATAGCGTCGCCTATATCGCTGTGTTTTCGGGCACCTCTCATACCTTCCCCTATATCGCCCTGTTTTCGCGCACATCCCATATCTTCCCCTATAACACTATGTTTTTGTGCACCTCTCATACGTTCCCTATATCGCTGTGTTTTCATGCACCTCTCATAACTTCTCCAATATCGCTGTATTTTTGCCCATGTCTCATACCTTCCCCTATATTGCTGTGTTTTCATGCACATCTCATAACGTCTCCTATATCGCCCTGTTTTCGTGCACTTCCCATACCTTCCCATATATTGCTGTGTTTTCGTGCACCTCTCATGCCTTCCCCTATATCCCTGTGTTTTCACGCACCTCTCATAACTTCTCCTATATCGCTGTGTTTTCACGCACCTCTCATAACTTCTCCTATATCACTGTGTTTTTGCACACCTCTGATACCTTCCCCTATATTGCTGTGTTTTCACGCACTTCTCATGGCTTCCCCAATATCGCCGTGTATTCATGAACATCTCATACCGTCCCCTATATCGCTGTGTTTTCGCGCACATCCCATAGCTTCACCTTTATCGCTGTGTTATTGCTCACCTCTCCTAGCTTCCCCTATATCGCCGTGTTTTCGCGCACCTCGCATGTCTTCACCTATATCACTATGTTTTCGCTCCTATCATTAATTCCCCTATATCGCCATGTTTTCACGCACCTCTTATAATTTCCCATATATCGCCGTGTTCTCGCACACCTCTCATACCTTCCCCTATATCACTGTGTTTTCGCGCACGTCCCATAGCGTCCCCTATATCGCTGTGTTTTCTCGCACCTCTGATACATTCCCCTGTATTGCAGTGTTTTCGAACACATACCATAGCTTGCACTATATTGCTGTGCCTTCGCGCAGCTCTCATAGCTTCCCCTATATCGCCCTGTTTTCACATACCTCCAATACCTTCCCCTATATCGCTGTCTTTTCGCACACCTCTCATGGCTTTCCCAATTTGGCCGTGTTTTCATGCACATCTCATAACGTCCCTTATATTGCTGTGTATTCACGTACCTCCCATAGCATCCCCTATACCGCTGTGCCTTCGCGCACCTCTCATAATTTCCCCTATATCGCCATGTTCTCGCACACCTCTCATATCTTCCCATATACCACTGTGTTTTCGCGCACGTCCAATAGCGTCCCTTATATCGCTGTGTTTTCGCGCACCTCTCATGTCTTCCCCTGTATCACTGTGTTTTCACGCACCTCCCATAGAATCCACTACATTGCTGTGCCTTCGCACACCTCTCATACCTACCCCTATATCGTTGTTCCTTTGCGCACCTCTCATACCTTCCCCTATATCGCGCTGTTTTCGCACACCTCCCATACCTTCCCCTATATCGCTGTTTTCGCTTCACCTCTCATGACTTCCCCAATATCGCAGTGTTTTCATGCACATTTCATAACGTCCCAATATCGCTGTGTATTCACGCACCTCCCATAGCATCCCCTATACCGCTGTGCCTTCGTGCACCTCTCATACCGTCCCCTATATCGCCCTGTTTCGCGTACCTCCCATGGCTTCGCCTACATCGCTGTGTTTTCGCGTACCTCTCATAACTTCCTCTCTTTCTCTGTCTTTTTGCGCACATCCCATAGCTTCACCTTTATCACTGTCTTATTGCTCACCTCTCATAGCTTCCCCTATTTCGCTGTGTTTTCGTACACCTCTTATATCTCCCGCTATATTGCTGTGTTTTCACGCATCTCTCATAACTTCTCCTATATTGCTGTGTTTTTGTGCACCTCTCATACCTTCCCTAATATCGCTGCGTTTTCATGCACATCTCATAACGTCCCCTATATCGCTGTGTATTCACGCACCTCCCATAGCATCCCCTATATCGCTGTGCCTTGCGCACCTCTCATACCTTTCCATATATCGCTGTCTTTTCGCGCACATCCCATAGGTTCACCTTTATCGCTGTGTTATTGCTCACCTCTCATAGCTTCGCCTATATTGCCGTGTTTTTGCTCACCTCTCATAGCTTCCCCTATATCGCCGTGTTTTCACACACCTCCCATGTCTTCACCTAGATCACTATGTTTTTGCTCCTCTCATTACTTCCCCGATATCACTGTTTTCTCGCACCTCTGATACATTCTCCCTTATCGCCGTGTTTGCGCGCACATCTCGTAATTTCCCCTATATCGCCGTCTTCTCGCACACCTCTCATACCTTCCCCTATATCGCTGTATTTTCGTGCACGTCCCAAAGCATCCCCCATATCGCTGTTTTCGCGCACCTCTCATACCTTCCCCTATATCGCCCTGTTGTCGCGCACATCCCATAGCTTCCACTATATTGCCCTGTTTTCGCACACCTCTCATGACTTCCCCTACATCGTTGTGTTTTCTCGTACCTCTGATGTATTCCCGTGTAACGTCAAGTTTTCGCGCACCTCTCATACATTGCACTATATCGCCCTGTTTTCCAGCACCTCCCATACCTTCCCCTATTTCGCTGTGATTTCGTGCACGTCTCATACCTCCCCCATTTCGTTGTGTTTTCACGCACCTCTCATAAGTTCTCCTATATCTCTATATTTTTTCGCACATCTCATACCTTCCCCTATATTGCCGTGTTTTCATGCACATCTCCTAACGTCCCCTATATCGCTGTTTATTCGCGCACCTCCCATAGCATCCCCTATATTGCTGTCCCTTCGCGCACCTCTCATACCTTCCCCTATATCGCCCTGTTTTCGCGCACCTCCCATTCATTCTCCTATATCGCTGTGTTTTTTTGAACATCCCATAGAATCACTTTTATCACTGTGTTTTTGCTCACCTCTCATATCTTCCACTATATCGCCCTGCTTTCACGCACCTCTCTTGTCTTCCCCTATATCACTGGGTTTTCGCGCACCTCCCATAGCATCCCGTACATTGCTGTCCCTTCGCGCACCTCTCATACCTTCCCCTATATCGCCCTGTTTTCGCGCACCTCCCATTCATTCTCCTATATCGCTGTGTTTTTTTGCACATCCCATAGAATCACTTTTATCACTGTGTTTTTGCTCACCTCTCATATCTTCCACTATATCGCCCTGCTTTCACGCACCTCTCTTGTCTTCCCCTATATCACTGGGTTTTCGCGCACCTCCCATAGCATCCCGTACATTGCTGTGTCTTCGCACTCCTCTCATACCTTCCCCTATGTCGCCCTGTTTTCGAGCACCTCCCATACCTTCCCCTATATCGCAGTGTTTTCGTGCACCTTTCATACCTCCCCCTATATCACTGTGTTTTCACGCACCTCTCATGTCTTCACCTATATTGCTGTGTTTCCGCTCCTCTCATTACTTCCCCTATATCGCTCTGTGTTCTCGCACCTCTGATACATTCCCCTGTATCGCCGTGTTTTCGCGCACCTCTCATAATTTCCTCTATATCGCCGTGTTCTCGCACAGCTCTCATATCTTCCCCTATATCACTGTTTTCGCGCACGTCCAATAGCGTCCCTTATATCGCTGTGTTTTCGTACACCTCTCATGTCTTCCCCTGTATCACTGTGTTTTCACGTACCTCCCATAGCAACCCCTATATTGCTGTGCCTTCGCACACCTCTCATACCTTCCCCTATATCGCTGTGTTTTCGTGCACCTCTCATACCTCCCCCTATATCGCTGTGTTTTCACACACCTCTCATAACTTCTCCTATATTGCTGTATTTTTGCTCCCCTCTCGTAACTTCTCCTATATCACTGTGTTTTGATGCACATCTCATAAAGTCCCCTATATCGCTGTGTCGTCGTGCACCTCTCATACCTGCCCCAATATCGCCCTATTTTCACGGACCTCCCATTCCTTCTCCGATATCGCTGTGTTATTGCTCGCCTCTCAGAGCTTCCCCTATATCACCGTGTTTTTGCTCACCTCTGAGGTCTTCACCTAGATCGCTATGTTTTCGCTCCTCTCATTACTTCCCCTATATCGCTGTCTTTTCTCGCACCTCTGATACATTCTCCCATATCGCCGTGTTTTCGCGCACCTCTCATACCTTCCCCTATATCACTGTGTTTTTGCGCACCTCTCATACCTTCCACTATATCGCCCTGCTTTCGCGCACATCCCATAGCTTCCAGTATATTGCCCTGTTTTCTCGCACCTCTCATGTCTTCCCCTACATCGCTGTTTTTTCTGGCAACCCTGATGCATTCCCTTGTACCGCCAAGTTTTCCTTCGCGTACCTCTCATACTTTCCCCTATATCGCCCTGTTTTCGCTCACTTCCCATAACTTTCCCGATATCGCTGTGTTTTCGTGCACCTGTCATTCCTTCCACTATATCGCTGTGTTGTTACCCACCTCTCATAACTTCACCTATATCGCTGTGTTTTTGCACACCTCTCATACCTTCCCCTATATCGCTGTGTTTTCACGCACCTCTCATAGCTTTGCTGAGATCGCTATGTTTTCGCTCCTCTCATTACTTCCCCTATATCACTGTGCTTTCACGCTCGTCCCGTAGCGTCCCCTATATTGCTGTGTTTTTGGGCACCTCTCATACCTTCCAATATATCGCACTGTTTTCGCGCACCTCTTATACCTTCCCCTATATCGTTGTGTTTTCGTGCAGCTCTCATACCTTCCCTTATATCGCTGTATTTTGCGCACATCTCATAACTTCCCCTATATTGATGTGTTTTCATGCACATCTCATAACGTCCCCTATATCGCCCTGTTTTCGCGCATCTCCCATACCCTCCTGTATATTGCTGTGTTTTCGTGCACCTCTCATAACTTCCCCTATATCGCCCTGTTTTCGCGCACCTCCCATACCTTCCCCGATTTCGCTGTGTTTTCGTGCACCTCCCATAGCTTTGTCTACATCGCTGTTTTCACGCACAGCCCATAGCTTCACCTTGATTGCTGTGTTATTGCTCACCTCTCATAGCTTCCCCAATATCGCCGTGTTTTCACGCACCTCGCATGTCGTCACCTATATCGCTATGTTTTTGCTCCTATCATTACTTCCCCTATATCGCTGTGTTTTCTCGCACCTCTGGCACATTCCCCTGTATTGACATGTTTTCTCGCACCTCTTACAATTTCCCCTATATTGCCGTGTTCTCGCACACCTCTCATACCTTCCCCTATATCAGTGTTTTTTTGCGCACGTCCCATAGCGTCCCCTATATCGCTGTGTTTTCTCGCACCTCTGATACATTCCCCTGTATCGCCGTGTTTTCGGGCATGTCCCATAGCTTCCACTATATTGCCCTGTTTTTGCGCACCTCTCATGTCTTCCCCTATATCACGGTGTTTTCGCGCACCTCTCATACCTTCCACTATATCGCTCTGTTTTTGCACACCTCTCATACCTTCCCCATATCGCTGTCTTTTCACGCACCTCTCATAACTTCTCCTATATTGCTGCATTTTTGCGCACCTCTCATAACTTCCCCCATATCGCTGTGTTTTTAGGCACATCTCATAACATCCCCATATTGCTGTGTATTCGCGCACCTCCCATAGAATCCCCCATATCGCTGTGCCTTGTGCACCTCTCATACCTCCCCCTATATCGCTGTATTTTCACTCACCTCTCATAACTTCTCCAATATTGCTGTATTTTTGCGCACCTCTCATAACTTCCCCTATATCGCCGTGTTTTTATACACATCTCATACCTTCCCCTGTATCGCCCTGTTTTCGCGCACCTCTCATTCCTTCCCCTATATCGCTGTGTTTTCACACACCGCTCAAAACTTCTCCTATATCGCTGTGTTTTTGTGCACCTCTTATATCTTCCCTAATATCGCTGCGTTTTCATGTACGTCTCATACCTTCCCCTATATCGCTGTCTTTTCGTGCATATCCCATAGATTCAACTTTATCGCTGTGTTATTGTACACCACTCATAGCTTCCCCTATATTGCCGTGTTTTTGCTCACCTCTCATAGCTTCCCCTATATCGCCGTGTTTTCACGCACCTCTCATAACTTCCACTATATGAGCCGTGTTTTTATGCACATCTCATAACATCCCCTATATTGCTGTGTAGTTGCGCACTTCCCATTACATCCCCTATATCGCTGTGCATTCGCGCACCTCTCATACCTTCCCCTATATCGCCATGTTTTCGCGCACCTCCCATTCCTTCTCCTATATCGCTGTGTTTTTGTGCACCTCTCATATCTTCCCTAATATCGCTGCGATTTCATGCACATCTCATAACTTCCCGTATATCGCTGTGCATTCACGCACCTCCCATAGCATCCCCTATATCGCTGTGCCTTGCGCACCTCTCATACCGTCCCCTATATTGCCGTGTTTTCGCGCACCTCTCATAGCTTCCCCTATATCGCCGTGTTTTCATACAAATCTCATACCGTCCCCTATATCGCCCTGTTTTCGAGCACCTCCCATGCCTTACCCTGTTTCGCTGTGTTTTCGTGCACCTCTCATAACTTCCACTATATCGCCCTGTTTTCACGCACCTCTCATAACTTCTCCTATATCGCTGTGTTTTTGTGCACCTCTTATACCTTCCCCTATATCGCTGTGTTTTCACGCACCTCTCATACCTTCCCCTATATCGCCCTGTTTTCACGCACCTCTCATAACTTCTCCTATATCGCTGTGTTTTTGTGCACCTCTTATACCTTCCCCTATATCGCTGTGTTTTCACGCACCTCTCATACCTTCCCCTATATCGCCCTGTTTTCACGCACCTCGCATAACTTCTCCTATATCGCTGTACTTTTGCGCACATTTCATACCTTCCCCTATATTGCCGTGTTTTCATGCACATTTCATAACGTCCCTTATATCGCTGTGTAGTCGTGCACATCCCATAGCACCCCTATATAACTGTGCCTTCGCGTACCTCTCATACCTTCCCCTATATCGCCCTGTTTTTGCTCATTTCCCATAACTTCCCCGATATCGCTGTGTTTTCAGGCACCTCCCATACCTTCCCCTATATCGCCCTGTTTTCGCGCACATCCCATAGCTTCCACTGTATTGCCCTGTTTTCGCGCACCTCTCATACCATCCCCTATATCGCCCTGTTTTCGCGCACCTCCCATACCTCCCCCTATATTGCTGTTTTTTCATGCACCTCTCTTACCTTGCCCTATATTGCTGTGTTTTCACGCACCTCTCATAAATTCTGCTATAACGCTGTATTTTTGTACACCTCTCATACCTTCCCCTATATTGCCGTGTTTTCATGCACATCTCATAACGTCCCCTATATGGCTGAGTATTCGTGCACCTCCCATAGCACCCCTATAAAACTGTGCCTTCGCATACCTCTCATACCTTCCCCTATATCGCCCTGTTTTCGAGCACCTCCCATAAATTCCCCTATATCGCTGTGTTTTCGTGCACCTTTCATACCTCCCCCTATATCGCTGTGTTTTCACTCACCTCTCATAACTTCTCCTATATTGCTGTATTTTTGCGCACCTCTCATAACTTCCCCTATATAGCCGTGTTTTTATGCACATCTCATAACGTCCCCTATATCGCTGTGTATTCGCGCACCTCCCATAGAATCCCCTATATCGCTGTGCCTTCGCGCACCTCTCATACCTTCCCCTATATCGCCCTGTTTTCACGCACCTCTCATTCCTTCCCCTATATCGCTGTGTTTTCACACACCTCTCATAACTTCTCCTATATTGCTGTGTTTTTGTGCAACTCTTATATCTTCCCTAATATCGCTGCGTTTTCATGCACATCTCATAACGTCCCCTATATGGCTGTGTATTCACGCACCTCCCGTAGCATCCCCTATATCGCTGTGCCTTCGTGCACCTCACATAACTTGCCCTATATGGCCTTGTATTCGCGCACCTCCCATAACATCCCCTGTATCGCTGTGCCTTTGCGCACCTCTCATATCTTCCCCTATATCTCCGTGTTTTCATGCACATCTCATAACGTCCCCTATATCGCTCTGTTTTCATGCACCTCCCATAGCATCCCCTATATCGCTGTGCCTTGCGCACCTCTCATACCTTCCCCTATATCGCTGACTTATCGCGCACATCCCATAGGTTCAACTTTATCGCTGTGTTATTGCACACCTCTCACAGCTTCCCCTATATTGCCGTGTTTTTGCTCACCTTTCATAGCTTCGCCTCTATTGCCGTGTTTTCGCGCACCTCTCATGTCTTCACCTAGATCGCTATGTTTTCGCTCCTCTCATTACTTCCCCTATATCGCTGTGTTTTCGCGCACCTCTGATACATTCTCCCATATCGCCGTGTTTTCGCACACGTCTCATACCTTCCCCTATATCGCTGTGTTTTCTCGCACCTCTGATACATTCCCCTGTATCGCCGTAGTTTCGCGCACATCCCATAGGTTCCACTATATTGCCCTGATATTGCGCACCTCTCATGTCTTCCACTATATCACGGTGTTTTGCGCACCTCTCATAGCATCCCCTATATCGCTGTGCCTTTGAGCACTTCTCATAACTTCCCCTATATCGCCCTGTTTTCGTGCACCTCCCATACCTTCCCCAATATCGCTGTATTTTCGTGCACCTCTCATACCTTCCCTTATATCGCTGTGTTTTCACGCACCTCTCATAACTTCTCGTATATCACTGTATTTTTGCGCAGCTCTTATACCTTCCCCTATATTGCCGTGTTTTCATGCACATCTCATAACGTCCCCTATATCGCTGTGTTGTTATGCACATCTCATAACGTCCTCTATATCGCTGTGTATTCGCGCACCTCCCATAGCATCCCTTATATCACTGTGCCTTCGCGCACCTCTCATACCTTCCCAAATATCGCCCTGTTTTCGCGCACCTCCCATTCCTTCACCTATATCGCTGTTTTCCTGCACCACTCATACCTTCTCCTATATCACTGTGCCTTCGCGCACCTCTCATACCTTCCCCTATATCAATGTGTTTTCATGCTGCTCTCATACATTCCCCTATATCGCTGTGTTTTCGCACACCTATCACGGCTTCCCGACTATCGCCGTGTATTCATGCACATCTCATAGCTTTACCTATATCGCTGTGTTTTCGCGCACCTCTCATAACGTCCCCTATATCGCTGTGTATTCGCGCACCTCCCATACCATCCCCTATATTACTGGGCCTTCGCGCACCTCTCATGCATTCCCGTATATCGCTGTGTTTTTGCGCTCCTCTCATACCTTCCCCAATATCACTGTGTTTTCACGCAGCTCTCATACCTTCCCCTATATCGCTGTGTTTTCGCACACCTCTCATGGCTTTCCGACTATCGCCGTGTATTCATGCACATTTCATACCTTCCCCTATATCGCCGTGTTTTCATGCATATCTCATACCGTCTCCTATATCACTGTGTTTTCACGCACATCCCATACCATCCCCTATATCGCTGTGCCTTCCTGTACCTCTCATACCTTCCTCTATATCGTTGTGTTTTCATGCACATCTCATACCGTCTCCTATATCACTGTGTTTTCATGCACATCCCATAGCATCCCCTATATCGCTGTGCCTTCGTGTACCTCTCATATCTTCCGCTATATCGCTGTGTTTTCTATCACCTCATATCTTCCCCTATATCGCTGTGTTTTCACACACCTCTCATAACTTCTCCTATATCGCTGTGTTTTTGTGCACCTCTTATATCTTCCCTAATATCGCTGCGTTTTCATGTACATCTCATAACGTCCCCTATATCGCTGTGTATTCACGCACCTCCCATAGCATCCCCTATATCGCTGTGCCTTGCGCACCTCTCATACCTTCCCCTATATCGCTGTCGTTTCGCGCACATCCCATAGATTCAACTTTATCGCTGTGTTATTGCACACCTCTCATAGCTTCCCCTATATTGCTGTGTTTTTGCTCACCTCTCATAGCTTCCCCTATATCGCTGCGTTTTTGTGCACCTCTCATATCTTCACCTATATCGCAGTGGTTTCATGCACATCTCATAACGTCTCCTATATCGCTGTGCTTTCTCGCAACTCTGATACATTCCCCTGTATCTCCGTGTTTTCACGCACCTCTCATAATTTCCCCTATATCGCCGTGTTTGGCGCACGTCCCATAGCGTCCCCTATATCGCTGTGTTTTCGGGCACCTCTCATACATTCCCCTATATCGCCCTGTTTTCACGCACATCCCATAGTTTCCACTATATTGCCCTTTTTTCGCGCACCTCTCATACCATCCCCTATATTGCCCTGTTTTCACGCACCTCTCATAAATTCTGCTATAACGCTGTATTTTTTCGCACCTCTCATACCTTCCCCTATATTGCCGTGTTTTCATGCACATCTCCTAACGTCCCCTATATCGCTGTGTATTCGTGCACCTCCCATAACACCCCTATATAACTGTGCCTTCGCGTACCTCTCATACTTTCCCCTATATCGCCCTGTTTTCGCTCACTTCCCATAACTTCCCCGATATCGCTGTGTTTTCGTGCACCTCTCATTCCTTCCACGATATCGCTGTGTTGTCACCCACCTCTCATAACCTCACCTATATCGCTGTGTTATTGCACACCTCTCATACCTTCCCCTATATCGCTGTGTTTTCACGCACCTCTCATGGCTTCCCCAATATCGCCGTGTATACATGCACATCTCGTACCGTCCCCTTTATTGCTGTGTTTTCGCGCACCTCCCATAGCTTTGCTGAGATCGCAATGTTTTCGCTCCTCTCACTACTTCCCCTATATCATTGTGCTTTCACGCACGCCACATAGCATCCCCTATATCGCTGTGTTTTTGGGCACCTCTCATACCTTCCAATATATCGCCCTGTTTTCGCGCACCTCTTATACTTTCCCCTATGTCGCTGTGATTTCGTGCAGCTCTCATAACTTCCCTTATATCGCTGTATTTTTGCGCACATCTCATACCTTCCCCTATATTGATGTGTTTTCGTGCACCTCTCATACCTTCCCCTATACCTTTGTGTTTTCACGCACCTCTCATAACTTCTCCTATATTGCTGTACTTTTGCGCACATCTCATACCTTCCCGTATATTGCCGTGTTTTCATGCACATCTCATAACCTCCCCTATATCACTGTGCATTCGCGCAACTATCGTAGCATACCCTATATCACTGTGTTTTCGGGCACCTCTCATACCTTCCCCTATATTGCCGTGTTTTCATGCACATCTCCTAACGTCCCCTATATCGCTGTGTATTCGTGCACCTCCCATAACTCCCCTATTTAACTGTGCCTTCGCGTACCTCTCATACTTTCCCCTATATCGCCCTGTTTTCGCTCACTTCCCATAACTTCCCCGATATCGCTGTGTTTTCGTGCACCTCTCATTCCTTCCACTATATCGCTGTGTTGTCACCCACCTCTCATAACTTCACCTATATCGCAGTGTTTTTGCACACCTCTCATACCTTCCCCTATATCGCCGTGTTTTCATGCACATCTCATAACGTCCCCTATATCGCTAGGTTTTCACGCACCTCTCATAACTTCCCCTACATCAATGTGTTTTCACGCTGCTCTCATACCTTCCCCTATATCGCTGTGTTTTCGCACACCTCTCATGGCTTCTCGACTATCGCTGTGTATTCATGCACATCTCATACCTTTACCTATATCGCTGTGTTTTCGCGCACCTCTCATACCTTCCCCTATATCGATGTATTTTTGCGCACATCTCATAACGTCCCCTATATCGCTGTGCATTCGCGCACATCCCGTAGCATCCCCTATATCACTGTGCCTTCGCGCACCTCTCATACCTTCCCCTATATCGTGCTGTTTTCGCGCACCTCCCATACCTTCCCCTATATCGCTGTGTTTTCATGCACCTCTCATAACTTCTCCTATATTGCTGCATTTTTGTGCACCTCTCATAACTTTCCCTATATTACTGTGTTTTCATGCACATCTCATAACGTCCCCTATATCGCTGTGTATTCGTGCACCTCCCATAACTCCCCTATATAACTGTGCCTTCGCGTAGCTCTCATACCTTCCCCTATATCGCCCTGTTTTTGCTCACTTCCCATAACTTCCCCGATATCGCTGTGTTTTCGTGCACCTCTCATACCTTCCCCTATATCGCTGTGTTTTCACGCACCTCTCATGGCTTCCCCAATATCGCCGTGTATTCATGCACATCTCGTACTGTCCCCTTTATCGCTGTGTTTTCGCGCACCTCCCACAGCATCCCCTATATCGCTGTGTTTTCGCGCACCTCTCATACCTTCCCCTGTATCGCTGTGTTTTCACGCACCTCTCATAACTTCTCCTATATCGCTGTACTTTTGCGTACATCTCATACCTTCCCCTATATTGCCGTGTTTTCATGCACATCTCATAACTTCCCCTATATCGCTGTGCATTCGCGCACCTCCCGTAGCATCCCCTATATCACTGTGCCTTCGCGCACCTCTCATACATTCCCCTATATCGCTGTGTTTTTGCACACCTCTCATACCTTTCCCAATATCGCCGTGTATTCATGCACATCTCATACCGTCCCCTATATCGCTCTGTTTTGGCGCACCTCCCATAGCTTCATCTACATCGCTGCTTTCGCGCACACCCCATAGCTCCAACTTGATCGCTGTGTTATTGCTCACCTCTCATAGCTTACCCTATATCGCCGTTTTTTCGCGCACCTCGCATGTCTTCACCTATATCGCTACGTTTTTGCTCCTATCGTTACTTCCCCTATATCGCTGTGTTTTCTCGCACCTCTGATACATTCTCCTTTATTTCCATGTTTTCGCGCACTCTTACAATTTCCCCTATATTGCCGTGTTCTCGCACACCTCTCATCCCTTCCCGTATATCGCCCTGTTTTCGCACACATCTCATACCTTCCCTTATATCGCTGTGTTTTCACGCACCTCTCATAACTTCTCCTATATTGCTGCATTTTTGCGCACCTCTTATAACTTTCCCTATATCACTGTGTTTTCATGCACATCTCATAACGTCCCCTATATCGCTGTGTATTCGTGCACCTCCCATAACTCCCCTATATAACTGTGCCTTCGCGTAGCTCTCATACCTTCCCCTATATCGCCCTGTTTTCGCTCACTTCCCATAACTTCCCCGATATCGCTGTGTTTTCACGCACCTCCCATAGCTTCGACTACATCGCTGCTTTCGCGCACAACCCATAGCTTCACCTTGATCGCTGTGTTATTGCTCACCTCTCTTAGCTTCCCCTATATCGCCGTGTTTTCGCGCACCTCGCATGTCTTCACCTATATCGCTATGTTTTTGCTCCTATCATTACTTCCCCTATATCGCTGTGTTTTCTCGCACCTCTGATGCATTCTCCTTTATTGCCATGTTTTCGCGCACTCTTACAATTTCCCCTATATTGCCATGTTCTCGCACACCTCTCATCCCTTCCCCTATATCGACCTGTTTTCGCACACCTCTCATACCTTCCCTTATATCGCTGTGTTTTCACGCACCTCTCATAACTTCTCCTATATTGCTGCATTTTTGCGCACCTCTTATAACTTCCCCTATATCGCTGTGTTTTTATGCACATCTCATAACGTCCCCTATATCACTGTCTAGTCGCGCACCTCCCATAGCCTCCCACATATTGCTGTGCCTTCGCGCATTTCTCATACCTTCGCCTATATCGCCCTCTTTTCGCACACTTCCCATTCATTCTCCTATGTCGCTGTGTTTTTGTGAACCTCTCATACCTTCCCTAATATCGCTGCGTTTTCATGCACATCTCATAACATCCCGTATATTGCTGTGCATTCACGCACCTCCCATAGCATCCCCTATATCACTGTGCCTTGCGCACCTCTCATACCGTCCCCTATATTGCCGTGTTTTCGCGCACCTCTCATAGCTTCCCCTATATCGCTGTGTTTTCATACAAATCTCATACCGTCCCCTATATCGCCCTGTTTTCGAGCACCTCCCATACCTTCCCCTGTATCGCTGTGCCTTGCGCACCTCTCATACCGTCCCCTATATTGCCGTGTTTTCACGCACCTCTCATAGCTTCCCCTATATCGCCCTGTTTTCGCGCACCTCCCATTCCTTCACCTATATCGCTGTTTTCCTGCACCTCTCATACCTTCTCCTATATCGCTGTGCCTTCGCGCACCTCTCATACCTTCCCCTATATTGCCGTGTTTTCATGCACATCTCCTAACGTCCCCTATATCGCTGTGTATTCGTGCACCTCCCATAGCACCCCTATATAACTGTGCCTTCGCGTACCTCTCATACTTTCCCCTATATCGCCCTGTTTTCGCTCACTTCCCATAACTTCCCCGATATCGCTGTGTTTTCGTGCACCTCTCATTCCTTCCACGATATCGCTGTGTTGTCACCCACCTCTCATAACCTCACCTATATCGCTGTGTTATTGCACACCTCTCATACCTTCCCCTATATCGCTGTGTTTTCACGCACCTCTCATGGCTTCCCCAATATCGCCGTGTATACATGCACATCTCGTACCGTCCCCTTTATTGCTGTGTTTTCGCGCACCTCCCATAGCTTTGCTGAGATCGCAATGTTTTCGCTCCTCTCATTACTTCCCCTATATCATTGTGCTTTCACGCACGCCCCATAGCATCCCCTATATCGCTGTGTTTTTGGGCACCTCTCATACCTTCCAATATATCGCCCTGTTTTCGCGCACCTCTTATACTTTCCCCTATGTCGCTGTGATTTCGTGCAGCTCTCATAACTTCCCTTATATCGCTGTATTTTTGCGCACATCTCATACCTTCCCCTATATTGATGTGTTTTCGTGCACCTCTCATACCTTCCCCTATACCTTTGTGTTTTCACGCACCTCTCATAACTTCTCCTACATTGCTGTACTTTTGCGCACATCTCATACCTTCCCGTATATTGCCGTGTTTTCATGCACATCTCATAACCTCCCCTATATCACTGTGCATTCGCGCAACTATCGTAGCATACCCTATATCGCTGTGTTTTCGGGCACCTCTCATACCTTCCCCTATATCGCTGTCGTTTCGCGCACATCCCATAGATTCAACTTTATCGCTGTGTTATTGCACACCACTCATAGCTTCCCCTATATTGCCGTGTTTTTGCTCACCTCTCATAGCTTCCCCTATATTGCTGCGTTTTTGTGCACCTCTCATATCTTCACCTATATCGCTGTGGTTTCATGCACATCTCATAACGTCCCCTATATCGCTGTGCTTTCTCGCAACTCTGATACATTCCCCTGTATCTCCGTGTTTTCACGCACCTCTCATAATTTCCCCTATATCGCCGTGTTTGGCGCACGTCCCATAGCGTCCCCTATATCGCTGTGTTTTCGGGCACCTCTCATACATTCCCCTATATCGCCCTGTTTTCACGCACATCCCATAGCTTCCACTATATTGCCCTGTTTTCACGCACCTCTCATACCATCCCCTATATTGCCCTGTTTTCACGCAC